>NC_134844.1:12607145-12914020 GCF_965363235.1 Mytilus galloprovincialis
AGACAAGACCACATTATCTATGTTTTTCTTGATTGCTAGAATAAGTGGCGAGTCTCTGCCAGGATCAGTGCAGTTAGGATTTGCTCCTTTTTTTAACATATCAGATATACAATTTTCTATTTCAAGATGCCTATTCCTGAGTCTACCGAAGAGTAGGTTACATGAAGTATATCCTTTACGTGAAATGTTTGTCCTTGCAGGCGAACAGTTTTTCAATACTAGTTCCAAGGGGTAATCACCGTGTTGGTTAGTCATATTTAGCGTTGTCCTTTCTGCAGCAAGTTTCTTAAGAATCTGCCACTTCGATTCAGTATCTGGACAAACACAAGTAATGCAAAATGATTTAATTAGTTTATCTGTATATGAGATGAATTATGATTACCAAGTTTAAATGTGAAAATACAAAAGAAATTACAAAACACATATATCAAACTAGGTTAAACTTAACTATCTGGAATACAACTAATATATTCTCTTCATCTTTATAAGACAATCAAGTAAAATCAAGAATGTGTCCAAAGTACACGAATGCCCCACGTGCACTATCATTACTGTGTTCAGTGGAACATGATATTGGGGGTCAAAACTCTTATTTGGCATTAAAATTCGATTGACAATTGAAACTAAATTGATTTTTGTAATTTTTCTTGAGTTCCGTCAAGCCGTCCGTCCGTCTGTCCGTCCGTCGTCAACATGTCGGACATTAACTAAAAATCGCTTTGACCAGTTTGAATGAAACTTTGGAGAATTGTTAATATTTATTGACGTGAGCTACGGTTCTTTTTTTATAAATTTTGGATGATAATACGTTTTCGATGTTATGGGGTTTTATTCATTACAAAAAGGGGTATTTGTCAGTTTTCGGACAATACCTGAAAAATGCTCAGAGCATTTTTTATAAAACTCTGGGAAATATTTTATATATGTAAGCTCCATTCATTTTATTTTTTATTTTAGATTTTACGATTTCGAGTTATGGGATTATATTCATACAAAAGAGTGATTTTCAAGTTTTCGGATGATATCCTTAAAGTGAAATGAGCAGTTTACATTAAACTTTGCTAAATGATTTATATCTATTAAGATAACCTGTCTTTAATCATTTCATAAATTTCTGATATAACATTGATAAGTTATTGAACTTGATTCTTTAAAAACACGACGGGCGTATCATGCGCTCATTGCGCAGCTGTTTATTTATTTTTTTATTCTTTTGGATTTATTGCGGTACATATTGATCTTTTTGTCTAATTTAATTGCACTTATAAAAACAAGGATGTATGGAATACACTCAAACAGGGGCGGATTTAGGCGGGGGCGTGGCGGGCGTGCGCCCCCCTAAAATTTGCAAAGCATGGGTTGTCTTCTAACTTATTTAAGTATCAGAAGAGACAATTCCATCTTTTTTAACATTGAAAGTATATAAAACAGTCAGTTTAACAGAGTCAACGTTTTTATCATTTAACTGACCTACGATTTATTTAAGTTCTGTAATATATATATACCTAAAAGGAAGGTGTCAAACACGGAGCTGCGCTTGATGACAAATGAAATAGGGGTTTAGCAGTTGAAGTACAAACAATTGTTACATTGTATTTGCGGTTTTTATAATCAATTTCTTTGATAATCGAATTTCCAAAGCATCCTTAACGGACTTACTCACTTTCACAATTTCATCATGGCATGGGCCAAGAAAACAGTCAAGGTGAGATTCTTTCTTAATGTAGAAATAATGTTTCGAGCAAAAGGTTAGTTTATGATTTGTATCTCTGTGTCTTTATATATTTCTTACTTGTAACCTGAAATTTTTTTTCCGAATTATGTGCCGCATTATTACATGAATGGGATCCTCAGAAAAAAAAACATAACTACGTAAATCATCTCATTCTGATTTGATGCGGTTTGTGCCGAACACAGTATATATAAAGTCTGGCACGACCTCCGAAAATCAAAAAAGTAAAAACAGATATATTTAAGAGAGGACAATTCAAATTCACGGAGAAAAGTAGAAATTTTCGTTTGCCAAATCTAAAACAAGTATTGGTCAGGTGAGCTGTTTTGATATGTCTCGTCTAACCTTGCTTCCGTCGGTCCGCCTGTCTATCTGTCAACTCTTCACATTTCCATCGTCTTAACCAAGTTTGTCGAGGCTGGTGTTCATGGTGTTATGGAGTGGTAAAATAATTCTAATGTGAACCGATTTCATTTCACATTATTGAAAGCATGTACAATCGGCTTTGACACATTGACCGGCGATGTGCAAACAAGGGTAATTTCTTTTTGTGATGTTTCTGTATTTCTGTTTGTCACAACTACCAGCACCATGTCTTTCAAGGATTAGTTGAGATATTTATTACCTGATATTGCTTTATAGATCATCTTACAAAAAGGTGTCTTAACCAATTGTAGATTGGTTTGCATAGGAACACAGAATCAAAATAAAATGTTCGCATGGTCTTCAGATTTTGTTTTTAGGGCTGCAGCTTTATAACTGTAGCTTTATAAACTCATAAGTATGCAATATGAATCTCTTAGTGCGTAAGTAAGGGGTGTTAGAAGATTGTTGTAAAATTTTCTAATTTGTAGGAGACCTTGCCATCATAACTTGAAGTTCTACGCGGAAAAGGAACATATATATATACATATATATTGTTTTACATCTGTCCGTCCATCCGGTAGTCAGTCACTAGTGATTGCATATTGTTGACAGGGTGGATTTAGGCGGTTTCTGCTAGAAACTTTAATTTCACGCTAAATTTACCTCAGAATAGTTCGAAATACCTATATTGCACCCCTTTAGAAGAATATTTCAATAATTTTACCTCAAAAGTTTTTCCGCCTCGCTCCGCTCGGCGAATATATAATTTGCGCCCCTAATCTGAAATCCTGGATCCGCCCCTGGGGTATTATTAGTTACATAGTGTGCTAGTGACCCAATACGATATATGGGCCAGAAACTCCATATCCATATATATTATATAGTATTAGGTCGGTAGCAGAAAAATCATTCATGAAAAATTCAAAGCCGAAAACAATTGGCCTTTTTTTAAGTCAATAATCACTGTACTTTGAATTCTACATACCTTGTTTACAGCACACATGTATAGCAGCATCTCCCATCTTTCCTATATGGTTGATCTTAGCTCCCGCTTTTATTAATATATCAACAATGTCAGGATGTCCATGTTCGACAGCTACAACCAATGGAGAGTCTTGTCCTTCAGGGAAAATGTTTGGATTAGCACCACGCAGCAGTAAATCTGAAACAGCTTTCCTATTGGTTTGACCATTACCCTTCATCGCTAGTATCAAAAGTGAAATTTTATGTTTTGTTTCGATTTCATGAGCAGATACCCCTGTATCAAGAAGAGATGTGATCATATCTGTAAAAAAAAGATTAAAATTGTTTGGTGTTATGTTTTTATTTTAGTGGAATAATTTGAAATAGAACAGGATATGTTTTTAATATTTTTGTTTAGAACAGGGTATGTTTTGCAATGTTTTCTTGTTAGAACAGGGTATGCTTTGGGTCATTAATCGATATAATTTAGGTGAATCGTGCATCAATAAAAACCGCTGATATTGTCAATTTTATAAACAGCAGAAAGGTAAACCAATTCAGTAAAGATAATTCGGGTGTTCTGATATTACCTACACAATGTCTTTCATCAACAATAATTGATACAGCCCGTACCAGAGTAGTGATCGAATTCGCGTTTCTTTACCGTCAGAATAAGTTACGTTATCGACAAACTTATTTCAGAAGTGACATAATTTAATTTTCTTCATCGACAAAATATTTCATGTCCAATGTGTAAAATTTCATTGTTTAAGTCGAAGTTTTTTTAACACAGTAAAACATTTTTTATAATCAACCTCTGTCATTGGCATTTTCATTTTAACGGTAAAGGATCAAATACGGGATCTCCGAAATTTCTATCATTTGTTACGAAGAAATCATTATTCAATCGAACATATGTCTTTGTTCATGACACATATTATGAAATACAAAGGAGTTGTAATGATCAAATACTTTCGAACTGACGGAAACAAAAATACATAATCAAGAATGTGTGTTCTGTCATAAACAATGGCTTCGTCGTGCGAATCGACGAGATCATGTTACATGTAACTGATATTAGCTGTAGAAACAGTTGGTTCGACCTCGATAAAATCTTTATCAATTTAATATAAGCGATAAATATTCATGACTACAATGATAATGAATTTATTGGAGTCACATCCACTGTTTCTACTGTAAACATGAACTCGTCGGTTAGTGCAATGAAGACACTTTTAAAGATTGAGATTGTTGGTTTATTCTTTACACCTTCGAGGTATTAAAATTATTTCAGTGTTTATTTAAAGTTAAATTTATTTTCAAATCTCTTCTGTTTAAAATTGTCGAAACTTCCGTTTAAGATTTCTGTGGTAAACTATCTATTCTATAGTTAGGACCATGCATTTTATAATAAATACCCTTTTGTACTAGAATACTTTCTTTATAGAAGTATAGATCTGCTGGTTATAGATTTTTTTTATAACTTTCATTATTGTGACGATGCGCTATGAAATTCAGATTAATTTATAAATGAAGTTGTATATAAATTTTTGGTCATAAACACAAATCTTTTAAGCAGTTCGACGAGTGTGTTAATGTTACAGTAGTCTGTTTACTGTAAGTTTCTTAGCTTGGCCCGATTCATCTGTCATTTATGGAAACTAATTCACCATTTCTGAGACATTCATTTTTATTTCACCATCAGACATGGAGCTACATTAATGTTGTAACTAAAGGAAAACTCTCAAATTAAAGAAATTTGACATGATATACTGAAACTTTCTTATAATCAATTAAACGACTGCTTTTCTTAGATATGTGATTTTTCATGGTCAAACTTTTTCATTGTTCACGGACATTTTGAGATTTTTTATTGTAAAAAAAATGGTGTTTTTTTTTAAGAAATCAACATTCAAAATTTAGAACTTCATGAACATGTACAGGAAGCTGAATTATTGCACATCTATGTACTACTTAAAATTGTACTTCGATCTGTTGCGTCCTTTAAATGTTCTGATCGTCCTAAGATTTAATGTACAGAAATGTTTCGGTAAATTAAATTCAAATCCGAATTGAATGTTAATGACACACAAAAAGAGAAACCAGAATCTCTTGATGATCAAACGTATGTACACGTTGCGGCGATTTAGAGCTTTTCAGAAGGAGTGAGATTCCACCCTTGTTGAAAGCCTTGTGGAGACCTCTAGATTTTTAAATTCCCTCCGTTTTTCTCATGGATGGAGTGTGGTCTCTCTGTAAATTACCCCATATCTTTTCATTTTCCTATTTACCGAAGGTTCCATGTGAAAATTTCCATTGGATCATATCTGTTAAACTAAATGTACAAAACAGGCTCAAGAAAAGGCGAAATTTCTTTTTCAAACCCGAACTAGAAATCCAAATATTTTCTGTATGTGCCATTGCAAGAAATAGTTTTGCTCGTTATTTTGTCATATTAAAAAAAATTCTCAACAAAATTTTCCCGTTTAAACTGTGCTAGAAAAAAAGTTTGGCATGTGAAACGGACGAAGTACAAATACCAGTCCTCCCTTTTGTGTATACATATGAGAAAACATTTTAAAGTTATTGATTGAATTCAAATCCATCACACATACGGTACACATTGTAGTCCAAAAAAAATAAAGAACTTCATTCCTATCAAACACCTTTTTAATTGTTTACCAGTATATTTCTTTTAGTTTTGGGTAAAATTGTAAAGGAAATAATACTATCAAGACGTCCTTCCATAAATCTTTTTTTTTTCTGTTCTGACTTTGAAGAAATGACCACCTTTCGCCCAATCGAAATGGTGCATGGACATATTTTGTTTCATATTATTAGAATTATTTTCAATATTATCGGTATTAAACTTGATTATCGACACATGAAAGTTTGTCAGCATTGTCAATCTTTTTAACGTTAAAGTACCAATAGTTCGGTCACTACTCAATTAAGTTTGTAGATAACGTAGCCAATTTTGACGGTAAAGAAACATCAATTCGATCACTTCTCAGTTACGGGCTGTAGAACTTTTAAAAATAGAAGCGGAAAAGGTATGAGTTAGAAAAAAGCATCGTCTTTTCTCTTTTTTTAGTCATTTTCAAGCATGGAAATTACCACTCGTATGATAGATTACAAAAGAGAAGGTGCCATACAAACTGACAAAACCGAACACTTTACTGTATCACCCAGACTGGAAAACACCTGTTCTTTCCTGTCCGGGATTCGAACTCATGCTACTGAGATATCGTGGCACCAAATCACCTTGCGCTGTGCCCGATGCGCTTCTTTTTTTTTCGCTTGATAAAATGGTATTGCATGTATATGTATCATTTTCTACATCAATTTACAACTTCAATATCAAAAACACAATTTGGTGCCACGATATCTCTGTAGCATATCATTGAGATCGAATCTCGGCCAGGGAAGAAAAAAAATGCAATTTTACATATATAACATTGTTGGGCGATTATTTAGACTCATATATACAGAATGTATTTTTCAGACATATATCACCATCACTGGTGATCCGATGGATAAAATCTATCATAGAGCTGTCACTGGTTCAGACGTATTTATATATATATATAATATAATTTTGAAAAATTAATTCATACAGAAAAACAAACAAAGTAAACCCTCCGTGAATGTCTTTATAGAATTTACCCCAAACGATAAAGAAAAAGAAACTATTTCAAAATACCATTCATCATTAACAAAATGATTAAACAAAATTCTTTAAAAAAAAAATCAAGATAGTAAATTTCAAACTATATCTACATGTATACCGAATTTCCACTCTAAAATTAGAATTTGGTGCTGTCTATTTTTAATCTTAATGTAATTTCTTTTCATTATATTCTTTTTTGGTGAAATATAACAAAGTTTAATTTTGAACCAACTTGAAAACTTGCCCAAAATAGCAAATCTAAATACATGTTTAGATTCAGCATGCCAAAGAACCACTTGGTGTTTTGTTTTCGTTAACTTAACTCGAGGTTCAATGTTAAACTCTATGGACCTTAATATGGAAAATTGGACATCCGGTCGAAAAATGAAAATTCTAAATAGACGGCTAGATTCTGTATATCAAATAACCCTATTTTATAATGTTTAAAGTTTAATTTAGGACCCAATTTGCAGGGGCGTAGCCAGAAGAAAACGATGTGCAAGCAACTACTGCCGAGCGGAGCGAGGCGAAAAATTTTTGGGACCCCTTTAATGCAGAAAAATGTTTTTTTTTCGGTTTTCGGTCATAGAACGGTTTAAAGAGGAGCTACATGTAGATAGGACTTATAAACAATTTATGAACGTAAAACTATTAATACTTGAATCTTCTGAATAGAGTAATCATGGTTAATTTAATACATAAACAACACATTTTTGAATTACAGAATTTACTCAACATTGACCAAAATCTGCTCTTCGGGTCTAAGCAGAAACGAACTTTACTATTACTTTGTCAACATTCACACTGAAATCCCGATCAATATGCAGTAATGCTAGCGATGATAACCTGACGTTGTTAATTTTCAACAGACTTAATAAACTGATAAATCTGCATGGTAGCACTCGCGAGATGTTATAAACCAGCGTACGTGTTCTCCATCGAGCGACCTCCCGATTGAAATTGTCCGCCAAATACATGCCAGGTCATTTTGTATGTCTCAAACAATGTTGAGAATTATTCGTTGGTTATATGTCCTACAACACGAGGAAGCAGATACGACACAAAGAAGCTATTTTCTGATAATACCAGACATCCTCTACTCTCCAATTCCGTTATCATATGGTCTTCGTGTGTGAACGCAACATATAATGAGACTTTCCAATGCTCTTTTGGCGTGTTTTCAGGGTGATTGGCTCTGCATGGTAGTCTGTCGAACACATCGCCTCGGCATATTTTCAATAATATCAAATGGTTTCGATAAATCTCGATTGGTACATCGCATCGCAAACAGATAAGCCGTACTCTGTAAAATGTGCTCCGAAACTACACGTCTTAGACTGAGTATAATAAATTCAAATCTGGTAAAAAATACAAGTTACCGTCCGATTTTTACATGATCTCTAATAAAACGTTTAATTTGAAATGCCGTTATTTAATGAAAGTTCACCAATTAAAAAAGTAACAACATATGTGTTTCCTTTAACCATAATTAATTTATAAATTTTTATTTTGGCATTTTTTTTTTTTTTGCTTGCCGAATCGATGTGCACGCAACTGCGTGTTAGCGTATATGGAGCTACGCGCCTGCCAATGGACCTCAATGTGGCTTGATTGAAAAACGGGGCCCTTTAAAAAATCTAACCCCATTGAAATTGGTCAAGGAATAAACCATCTATACAAAGTATTAACAATCAAATTTGTTTTAGCCCATTTTTCCTAAAATCAAATCATGGCTGAGATTCATTTACTTTATATACACAAGTTATTGTCCTGAAACAAGAAAAAAAATGTTGCTGGCCACCTTAATCCCCTAATTCCTAAACATGCACAGTTACGATAATCATAATAGCCTTCAAAATCAACCCTTAAGTACAAAACCTAGCGTTGTAATTTCACAGAGATCTATACACTTATACTCAAGTTATTGTTTGGAAACCAAACATCTTAAGGCGACGACGACATCATACCATACCATTGTATGAACGAAAAATATTCTGCGATAATATTTATGAAAACCTGTACAAATGTAGTCACCAGCAGGGGACCTTCCAACTTGAATAAGACTAGTAACTAATACGGCATATAATTAGGGAGGCAGAAATATGATAGCTTCAACAGGAGGCTAGCTCCAATTCTACGACATGAGCATTTCTATATATTATAAGTTATATGGTTCGCTTCTGACCCCACAGGAATCCATAGAGGGTTAGTAAAATCCATAGGGCGACGTCATCTATTAATTTTGTTGTGTGTTTCGTTGTTTATTTTTCAACAAAACGCCGCAGAAAAAGTCCAGCGTTCGATAAATTCGTTATACGGTTAACTACTGACCCCCTACAGATCCATAGAGGGTAAAATACAAGTTTCTTCCAACAACCTGTACATATAAAATTATGCATGTTATTACACTTTATAACAATATTCTTTAAGAATAAGCGAGTTGATTTTGTTAAGAAATTATATGTGTACCCTATTACTGACAAAAACGAGAGACTGAGCAAGCACATTGTATTCAGCGAACGTAAATTTACACAATACGAAGCTATATTAAAGTTATTAAATCAACAATCTAAAGCCGTTGGTGAATTTTATTTTAATATGTATTCGGAAAGAAATAAACAGATTGACAATGATCAGATACGCCACGGCAAATTATTAATTAACGCACAAAAAAGTTTTAAATGTGCATTGTTGAAGGCCGTACGGTGACCTATAGTTGTTAATGTCTGTGTCATTTTGGTCTCTTGTGGACAGTTGTCTCATTGGCAATCATACCACATCTTCTTTTTTATATTTACGAACTGAAAATGTCGTGTCAACAATAATACGCAACTAAAGTTAACCCACACATTACCCCAGATAGTGTTTCGGTGAACTCTCCTAACAGAACAGTTCATCGTCAGTCTTTACATACGCGATCATCCGAACCGGAGATGTCTAACGGTCCAGTTAAACGGTACTATTACATTTTACCAGCATTAGGTTGGCCTTTTGTGTACCCAAGGCAGGTGAAGGAAGTCAAATTAGTAGCGATGTGATTGGATGTAAGGGTACAATATATTTTTTTATTTATCTATGAATAACTGCAGTGTGTATATTTACAATATAAGTTTTGAAACCTATTGAAATATTTTCTAGAGAATTGTTCGAAAAGACTTTCAAAATTTGATAAATTTGGTGCAAAATGACGGTGGGCATGAATAACATAAACCAGCTCCGTTGGAAGTTGGTCATGATACTATTTGGCTTTAATTTTAAAAACAGAATAATAAAGTACTAACACCACATATAACTGTTTTATTCAGGTTTTTATCATAAAAAGTAGTAAATTTAGAAAATGTTAATATTGTCGCCTATGGCAGAATAAATAGTACCGTTTTCCCTATACTGAAGATAGCAAAGGAAATCAAAGTCAATCAAACTTCAATTCTTTTATACTGTTTTGAAGCTTTTGATTAGTACATTTGTTTTTCATCACAAAGAATAGAAATTTGTCACTGAGAACAATACCCGGAAAAGGTCTACAAGGTATTATTTGTCAGGAATTGATTCGAAGTCAACTCGCTCCGGAATTATGTCATACTTAGAAAGTAGAATTGTGCAAGTGACATACATTATAGTGTTTCAATCTCGCAATAGTTCGCGCTATATGTCTGCCAAGCTGAACGTAGCTGAAAGTTGTGAAAGTATTGTTGAGAGTGAAAACGTATATTGTAGACGCTGGCTTAGTAATCAGGAATGGTACCAACATGTCTAGGAGAGTACAAGCGACAAGGCGAAAACTAAAAACTTTCATACTGCATAAAACTTATATTTCAACTGTTGTATTATTTCTGAGTGTATTACTAATTTTAGTGTCTATGTCTAGTATTAAATTAGTAGCATGGAATGTCAGGGGTATCATGTCCTCTACTATTTGTCTTAGTAAATTGTCAAAGGACAGTAAATGTGATATATGTGTTATATCTGAACATAAATTGAAAGAAAGGTCTTTACATTAACTATCTACAATACAAAAAAAGGTACAGCTGCATAAGTAAAGCTGATGCATTACCCATTAGGTATAATGCATATCATGGTAAGGGTGGCATTGACATATTATACAAAACTTCACTTCAGTTTTCTGTACATGAAATTTGTGACATTAATTCTTGTAGAAAAGCTGGTATTGAACTAAAAAATCAATCCTATGGATCACTGTTTATCTTTGGTGTTTATTTACCATCTGGTGACTCCATTGAGAACTATAAGAGTGAATTAAATATACTAGACACTATGTATTCATACTACAGTTCTTTTTGGTAGTTGTATAATTGCAGGTGACTTAAATGCTAATTGTTTAGGTAAAGACATCTCTTCGTCAAATAGTATTAAATCAAAAGAGTTATTAAAATTTGTATCTAGACATCATTTGTTGTATGCCGGGGTAAAATACACAATACAGGGCCAAATTATACATATATAACCAAACAAACAATGTTTAACTTAGATTATATCCTATGTAATCAAAGTTTATATAGGAAACTAAGGTACTATGAAATCCTTGATGAAGGAGCGAGATCGACTCCAACCCGCATCGTGTAATGGACTCTCGTGACAAATTACCTGCTTGGCATAAGGTTAAAGGTGAGCAGATAAATTGAATTTGAATTCCAAAAATTGATGAACGATCCCGTTGATAGGTTGATAGATTAAATGAGTTCTTATTCTTACGTTGATATTGACGCCATCAATGACGAATTTGATGACATGTTACATACTGCTGCAGACATTGCAATGCCGAAATGCGGTTTCAACCCACATACAAAACCTTACTGGAACGCAGCTGTAAAACTAGCACATGACAATGAAAGATCAACACGAAAATGTTGGGTATTAGAGGGTCAGCCTCGAGGCATGCATTTTGACTCTTATCGAATGTACAAAAGAGCTAAGTCCGAATTTAGGCGTGCACAGCAAGCGGCTAATGAACAATATGCGCAGAGCTGCTATGACGATCTCAATGAAACAGCAGAATGCGACGTTCGTTTGTTTTGGAAACAAATAAAACGTTTGAAAGGTTGTTCGTCTAAAGTTTATCCCGAGATTGTGTATGAAAATAAATTGTGTAATACTCCTGAGTCTGTGGCAACTGTTTCGCCGAATATTTCCATGATCTATACCGGCCAAAGGATGAAGATAATTTTGACAATGAATTTAATTGTTCTATTGAGAGGACATATAATGAAATTATTAAAAGCTGCGGTGTTGAAGGTGAATACTTACCTGGTGGTTTGATAACGGAACAAGAAGTTTCTGAATTAATTGGACAGTTAAAGTATAGAAAAGCCGCCGGACATGACAGAGTTCAAAACGAACATTTGCGGCACGAAGGTATCTCTGTTGTGAAGTGTGTAACCGCTCTATTCAATATCATCGTCAAACAAGGGCGAATACCGAAGAGCTGGAAACTTGGCCTCCTTGTTCATATCTTCAAAGGTGGAACCAAGTGCAAGACTTCACCTGATAACTACAGACCAGTAAGTTTACTCTCCTGTGTTTTGAAATTATTTGAAAGCGATATTAAGCTCGGTTAATACAGTTTGTGCTATATGACAAAAACATTCCGAACCTCCAACAGCAATGGTTTCAAAAGTACCTTAGTTGCTTAACTGCATCATTTAACCTACAGGAGACAATTTATCATAAACTTGAATTATTCAGTAAACTATTTGTTGCATTTTTAGATAGTAAAAAAGCTGTTGATACTGTATGGAGAATTGGTTTAATGTATAAATTGTATAATATAGGGGTAACAGGTAAAATGAGTTCAGTTATAAATGACTGTCATATTGATACATTTGTACCATGAGTTCTGTAGTTGTTAACCAGTGTCATTCTGATTTTCCCCCTGTATTACAAGGTGTAAGGCAGTGCGGGGTATTGTCTGGTTTACTGTTTTTTTCCTGTATTACAAGGTGTAAGGTAGGGCGGGATATTGTCTGGTTTACCGTATTTAATATTTACAAATGAATTGTTGGTTGAACTTTAAAAATGTAACCAGAAAACAGGTGTAGTATATCATATAGCTAGTTGCTCTCCCGCTCTCGCTGACGACATTTCATGTATTGGCACAACCCCGTCAGGTTTACAGCGAATGTTAGATACACGTGCTGATTATGCGCATAGATGGAGATTTTGTTTCAATGCGAAGAAATCGTGTGTAATGCAGTTCTCCCTAAATCCACGAGAAGTTCGGTTATTATACGATTGGCATATTGCGAACAGTGTTCTCCCGTTAGCAGCAAAATATACTCATTTGGGTATTATTTAAATCAGCAGAAAGGACATCAAACGCAGGTAGAAGAGGCAAGAACTCATTTTTCGCTCTTAATGGTGTTTGTTCAAAGTTAGCAAATTCAAGCGTTCTACTAAAACTTTATAAATCTATTGTGTTGCCTACTGTCTTTTATGGTTGTGAAATATGGACTAATTCAAATATAGCAACGTTGAATTGTTTCCAGCACTTTATAGTAAAACGTATTTTGGACTTGAGAACTTCAACTAGATCGGATATGTGTCAAAGTTCACTCGGACTACAAATGTACATCCTATTACTTCATCAATAGAGATAAAAAAAAAGTTGTATTTCTTACAAAAGCTTTGTACCCTTTACGACAAATTCTTAACGAAAAGACTATTCCTGGTGCGTCTGTACTCATATTTTATTGACACTGAACGTAAACATTATGGGTTCATTCCAGAAATTATGGATATTTTATACAAATATTATCTTCATGAATATGTGATAATCTTTTTGCGAGACGATGTTTTTCCTACAAAGCAATCTTGGAAAGTTAGAGTAAAAAATACGGTAGACAAATAAAATACAAACTGATGAATGGAATCGTCGAATACAGAGTGACAATAACTTTTCTCGTTTAAGAAATATTCACTTCTCGGTCAAAGTCCCCAATTTCTGGAAATGCGCAAGATCACCGAGAGAAATCTTAAACGCATATTTCATATCCACATTACTAACTGACATCCCTAATAACACGGGAAGCATTGCGAACTATGCGACAGACCATTTCTAGATGTATACGTACATGCGTGTTGTAGTTGTTGTGGTACTCAATCAATCTTCGTTATATGGTGGGATTTTATTATTGAAAATTTCCCATTACAATTATTTGTCGAACTGTATTCATACGATGATGAACAGCTTTACTGCATTCTATTGGGCAAACAAATAGCATCAGTCAATATTGACACTAACAGTTTTCTCAATCTGTGCCACGTACACGTTGCACTCTGTGTTGCTGAGTATAGCAGAGTCGCGAGAGGGATGATGCGGTAGCGTGCAAAAACATGAACTATCGTTAGTGAGAACATTTTTGTTTTATTTTCTTTCTTTATTTTTTTGCCATTATAACGTTCTTTATGTAATTTACTATAGTAAGTGTACATAATGTAATATTGTATTGTGTTGTCTGTTTTGTAATTTCATCTATGAACAGATATGTTGTTCATTGAATCTCTTGAAAGAGGAAATAAAGAAATGAATGAATGAAGTTACACTTTCTGAAAAATTTTCATTAAAATTTGCTGATAAAATCAAGCAAAGAGATTTTGATCTGCAATATATATCTTATACATGTAAGTGTTATTTAAACCCGAGTTTTTGTCAACACCTCAGATATGAACAGCAACCAAACTATTTTATCGACTGTACAACATTCATCAATGCAATTACACTGATAAGACAGAAGCTATTCAGTGTATTGTATCTTCTAATAAACGAAAAAGTTAATTATCATAAAATGTCTCCTCACTTTAACATTTAATTCACAATCGGATGTTATTAAGTGTATTAGTATGGAATATGTTTGAAAAGCTTGTCGGCAATTTGGCTTTCTCTCGGCATATCATTGGAAATAATAGGCTTTATTCTCAACTCCTAGGAGTCGAGATTAAGAATTGAACGATGGACAGATAGTGCGTGAATTTTTCTTGCTTCCTGATTGGAAGATATTACGAGACGTGAATAATCAAAGTTTATTGATTGGTTAGGACAATCCAAACCAAGTAAATGTCCTTCAATCCCGTAGAGTATCGGATTTGTTCTCTCTATTTTAGCAATTAGATTTTACACAGGTAACCTTTATCTATAAATAGTCGAATCTTCTGGAGTAAACAACAACGTTAAACGATACTACTTCATAGCGTCACGGTGACCTCACGTGTGTGGTAAAATTTGCTGATTGATGCACGTGGCTATTCTAGTAAATGAATTAATCTACAAAGCGAGAGCACTTTCCATTTTCATCAGCTAAGAGTCGAATAGCCCTTTTTGAAAGGCTAACGCTTGTTGTATTTAGAGTAATGGAGAAAATAATATCCTACAGGAGTTTTTGTCCTATTTAATTTGTGATTTTCTGTCCGTAATACCAGAAAGTCACAAGTCGCAAATTTGATAGGAAAAAAGGCATAGGACAAAAATTCACCAAAAATCTATTATCATTGTTTGAATATATGTAAGGAAAAAAAATCAAAAGTCCAAGTGGCTTGGTATTTAAATGGCTTCATGATGTCGAGAAATATATCACGATTGATCATGGCTGATGAAAAAATTAACTGACCATAAAATTAATATAATAATATAATAACAAGAATATGTCCATAGTACACGGATATCCCTCTCGCACTATCATTGTCTATGTCTAGTGGACCGTGAAATTGGAGTAAAAACTCTAATTTGGCATTTAAATTAGAAAGATCATTTTTCAAGTTGATTGGACTTCAACTTCATAAAAAAACTTTAACCTGAAGCGGGACAGACGGACGAACGAGCGGATGAACGGACAAACGGACGAACAGACGCACAGACCAGAAAACATAATGCCCCTCTACTTTCGTAGGTTGGGCATACAAAGTAATTATTGAAAGAACTTTCTCTTATATTTTCAAACAATTCAAAACAAATCATTTGTGAAATTTTGTCCGGTGACTTTTTTTCCTGTCATTTTTTGTCCGATTACCTAATTACATCGGTATAGGTGTGATTTGCAGGGGGGAAGAAATCCATATTTTACACTCGTGTATTTTTTTACCAGTGGATTCAAAAGTAACTGTGATTTAAGTTTTACAACAGTAGTCATTTTCAAAGGATGTTGATTAAAATTAAATATTATCTGACAAGGTGTGCTCTTTTAAATGAGTGTCCCAAGTAGGTATAAGTTTATAGTCTACCTCTAATCAAAAGAACAATTTTAATCATTTCATATTTTTTTTATCACTTTTAGATATACATCTTCCGTCTTTTTTTTTTTTTTTACCAAGACTCGGACTTAAAAGCTAGATTATTTAACTATCACGATTTGAAATACTCTGATAATCATGAATCAGTAAATATATCTGTGGCTGTTGTCATACCAGTTTGAAAGATGGTTGTATAAACATTAAAAAAAAAAGAAGGTTATTGGTCAAATATCATTTGGTTCAGACTAGTCAAGCTTGCTCAGACCTTTGGTCGAGTATGGTCCAGACTAAAAAAAAAATGGTTGAGAACTGGTCGAGTACAAGTCAATTTTGGGTTAAGCTAGGTTCACACTGCCGATCAGATCAACTCGATAATCACGATTGTCCAAATTTCCACGACCAAGCGAAACCAAATTCTTGATCGGGCCTTTTTACGACTTTTACCCGACTGTGCACGAACTGAACTCGACAATTCACGACTCCTTGAAGATTCCATCACGACTCCAACCCGACCACTAATTGAATACATATTTGATGATTCCGACCAATTCACGCTCTCTACACGATCTTTATTCGACTAGCTAGACCAAATAAACTTTACTCGATCTCAGCCTGATCCCGGTCAGACCAGATCGACTTGATCGTATAGGGGTCGTAGGGAAAGTCGGACATTGGTCGTGAATGTACAATTTCAGTATAAAACGTCTGAATTTTTTTTATATCACCCGCTGCCGCTGGAGGGGACATTAAGTGTTACCCTTGTCCGTCCGAACGTATACGTACGTCCCAACAATTAGTTTCCGTTCTCTAATTTTATTTGGCCTCAATCAAATTCTATGAAACTTTGGATAATGCTTAATACCATGCATAAAACACAGATCAAGTGCGAATTTGGGTGGCTTCACTTTTATCGCTCTTGGGTAATGACTCTTTATAGCGTCATATGCAAGCTGGGGCATTATCTGTGTCACATATTGATACATTCTCCGTTTATTTGGTTAGATTCAGTAGTTCACATAATGTTTGAGAAAAATTATACATTTAAAGTATCTACAAATAAAGCAGTTGGATTGTTTGGCAAGGTGGTTAGAGCTTAGAAAGACTGGTCAATAGATGTAACGGAGCTTGAAGAGAGCATAGAAAACAAACAAAAAGGGGTAGACAGCAGAGCGCGCCGATAATCTAGATGATGCAGTGGCTGACACGGCGACCACTGTGTGGGCAGTATTAATTGTAATCACAAAAATACTGAACTCCGAGCCGAGGAAAATGGAAAGTCCCTAATCAAATGGCAAAATCGAATGTATGAGAGATTTGCAGGAGCTCAACAAAAAGGATCCCAATATTTATAAAAACTTCCGGAAAGTAAAGTAAGACGCTGATTTATTATGGGAGTTTTACTGCTCTTTTTCGCTTTCTTACAAATTAAGCCTACTGTTTGTGTCATATATGTGCATGCATGTATGTATGTTATCAGTAATTTCCATAGATCTGATACCCAGTAGTTGAATGGTTCAATATATTTCTTTTTGGTGTATATCCATGGCAACAACCTGCGTGTTTTTACTAACAATATTGCCAAAAGAGGGTAAAGATTTCACATATGTTTCCCAAAATTTGGCCAAAAATAGAATTTCAATCTGCTGGAGGATACCTTTTCTGAAACTGTTTACATATATCTTTCACGAGTTCAAATAAAAATCATTTGTCTTTCGTCTCATTTTTTTTTTATAAAATTGCGTCAAAAAGCGTATGAAAAAAATGTTTGTAAACATTCGACCGTACGGTGACATATAGCTATTAATTTCTGTGTCATTTGGTCTCATGTGGAGAGTTGTCTCATTTGCAATTATACCACATCTTCTAATTTTTATACTAAATTTGTTTTGGACATACGGAAAATACGGACAGTCAAACAAAAATACCTATTAAACAGGTAAAATATAATATGGATATTCCTAAAACCTAACTTTGAAAGCTAAATTAGTCATCAGCTGTCTAATAACAAGTTTTAATGCACAATTACTTTCATATTTGAAAAATTCTCTGGAGCCAAAATGCAGGATCTTCTTTCCTTCCGGAACACCTTAGATTATCCCAGGTTTTATTAGGTTTCGTGTTGCTAAGTTTTTAGTTTTCTATATGTTGTGTTTTGTAGACTGCTGTTTGTTTTTTCGTCGGCTTTCGTTTTTCGCTAAGACTGTGTCGGTTTGTTTTCGACCTTTGAGTTTGATTGTTCCTTTAGTATCTTTTGTTTCTCTTTTACACCTCCTTGCAGAAGAACATACGCGTACTGTACATGGAGAAAATTGTGTATAATAGTTAAAAAAATAAATAGAGACAATATAGTTTTGCAGAAGCAAAGTTACGGGAGTTAATCAGAGCTGCACGCATATTTAGAGAATCGTGTATGGCCGAGTAGAGATCGAAGAGTGGTCGAATGTGGTCGCGTAGAGATCGCGTATTGGTCGAGTTAGTCTGGGATGAAAAAAATATAGAAGTCGCAGTGATTATGAAGCGATCGGGCATTGGTCGAGTTAACTTGGACCATATATCGAACAGGTTGGCGTTGATCGGGAAATGATCGGAAATAAGTCGAGTAAAGATCGAAATGATCGAGTACTGATCGGTAAACTATTTGTATTCCGACCACACTCGATCTCTACACGATCCTTTCCCGATCAATTCGACCACTACTCGACAAATTCTCGATCTCTTCTTGAGTGACTGGCTTCTCGACCCTTACTCGAATGTTTTTGACATGTCAAAAACTCTCGGCTAGAAAGACAGATCGATGACGACCAAGGTAGACCACCCGAACATTCTTGTCGATTGAGTCAGACCAGTCTCCCGATCGCTTAATTTGTCTTGATCTGGATTGATCGAGTTGGTCTGATCGGCAGTGTGAACTTAGCTTTAAGACTTTTTCAGACTGGTCGAGTAATAGTTCAGACTTTTTTCACTAATTTATAGTGTATAGGTAATCGTTCGGCCTTTAACAATGAGAAAACTCAATACCATAGTTTTCGTTATATAAGGTCTAGGAAAAAAAATATGCAACAATTCAATTGAGAAAACTAAAAACCTACTTTATAATGTGCACATTTTAGTTAAGTAAGATGAATGTAATGCAAATCAAATTATGACTAAAATATATAAATGTAAGAATTAGATTCACTCACCGTCTGGAAACATATGTTTTGCTGTTTCATCTTGAAATGCGTTATCTAAATTGGCCCCTGCTTTGAGTAAAGCACTGATAGCTTCGTTACCAGCGTTGTTTTTAATGGCTAATGTAAGAACTGAATCACCATTTCTGTCATGTAATTCGTTAGGGTTTGCTCCTTTGGACAGAAACTCTGGAATCAGAGATGGACATTTCAAAGCAGCAAGGCAAAAGCAACCTATGAGCCCCATCTTTGCAGATGTCCCCTTAGAATGAACATTTGCTCCGGCTTCAAGTAACACTTTAGCATTCTTTACTAAGCCATGTTTAACAGCAATAAAAAGAGGTTGTTGATTACCCCATGGTTTATTTACGTAGGCACCGTGAGTGAGAACCAATCTAAGTAATTCTCCACCATCTTTTTTCTCTGCTGCGAAATGAATTGCATGGAGTCTTTTTTCGAAGTGTCCAATGTTAACGTTTGCCCCACACTGACACAACATCTTTACTGCTTCAATGTTATCTTCCTCTATCAGATTGAGTAAAACAGTCTTATTATTTGGAAAAACTTCATTTAGGTTCATTCTACCCACATCCTTCAGAATATTGACAATTTCAATATTCCCACTCTGCGCAGCATAGTAAAATGCGTTTCTATAATTATCTCCATGTAATACAACAGCATTCCTAAATGATAAATCAGATACAAGTCGAAGCAGAAAGGTAACGACTTCAATTTTGCCATGTTTACATGCAAGATGTAATACATTTTCGTTGGCAGACTGTCCTTCCGTTTTTGTTTTAACATCAATTCCCAAAAACATTAAACGTTCGATTAATGATACTGATCCAAAAATGGCGGCGAAGTGTACTAACCCTTTCCCGTCACGTTTGAATGACAGAAGTTCCGTTTTATTGGACCTAGTCCTGCACATAAGTAAAAGGTCACTTACGCTTTCGTCACAAACTGCACGTCTGATTTGGTTTTCGAATTTTGCATCTGTATCCATTCTAAGAAGACAATGTTTTGTCAGACTCTATTTTCCATTCCATTTAACATGGCTGCCGATGTATATTCTATAAAATCAAAAACGAAAGTAAAACTGAATTAGTCATGAACGGTGTACATATGCATGATAATAACGATTTTCCTGTCACTGATAATATATATATTATTACAGAGATAAATAAATATATAATGAGTACATGTACGTTGTTGTTAATCTAAAAAAAATATAAATGTGTATCGCTATGTAAAATTAGTGGTACAAATTTAGGGTTTATTTAAATATTTAGTTTAATCATATTCTTACTATGTTATTGTCTAAATAAACAATAGGATTGGATACAACATATACCACCCCAAATAGCACGGGTGTCATTCGGTATATCGAGAAAGATGATCGTGAAAGAATACATATAAACGGGGACAAGTATTGCGATTGGACCGTGAAAGCTCTGGTACACGGGTGTCATTCGGTTTATCGAGAGAAATGATCGTGAAAGAATATCTGACGGCGGTCAAGTATTGAGAGACGATCGTGAAAGTTCTGGTAACGGATCGTGAAAGACATTTAATCGAGAAGACATATGAAAGGTCAGTAAATATTCTAATTTAATTAATTACACAGACACATTTACGACAAAATATAACTGTCTGTCAAAATGGTTCAACATTATGATCAGTATGTCAGAATATCCAGATTCAAAAGTACATAGTTATTACAAAACGACAAAAGGCAGATTGCTTCTCGACATTTCAATGACATAAAAAATGTAAACAAACACGATTTTTTCACAAATTCGACTAGATAAACTACTTTTATCATAATAAGGGCATTGTATTTGAATTAATTAAACGGTTCTCATAGTTATTTTGTATAAATATAATCTGAAACTTGGTAAATAAAGAACTAAATTGATTTTTTGGATCGTGAAAGATCACGTACCGCATTTTTGAAGATCGTGAAAAGGATCGTGAAAGATCTGATGCTACGAAGACGTTCAAATTATTCTTCAATTATATGACAATTGATATTTGTTATTGGTATTGAGAAAGGCTAGATAGGTCAACATCCTCAATAGGTTTAAGCATTTCAAAGTATTAATATTTTCAGAAAATGAAAAGAAAAAGAAATAACAACTACGGCAATAAGAAAAGACAATGGGTGACAAAACGCCGAAAAAAAAACAATCCAGGATTCGTTAAGCTTTAGGATAACTGTCTATTGTTATGATTGTAAGGTGTACATTTTCGACTTGTGCAAGGTTTCAACTAACAATGAACTCAATATCATGCATCATTCGGCAATGTTTGTTTTATGTTGTTTGGCCTTTTGAATATATACCTGTATGCTATAGCGACAAGGTGTTTCGTGTATGGTGTACATGTATGTCTGCATGTTTCATATATGACCATGATGACTTCAATTGTGTTTGATTTATTGAATGATAGTAAGATGTCTATGTCTGGCTGTCGGTCAGGGTTCATATACTTTTGACCTTATGTTCCGAATTAATTGACCAAGCATAACTTTTGCATGTGTCAGTTTCTAAGGCACTGTAAGGATCGGAACACATTTATTTGGTGTACGGGATATTTGTAGAGATCTGTTTGGCATGGTTCATCTGACCTTGACCTTGTTTATGACAATCTTAAGCGCATTTGACACTTCTAGTAAAACCCTTGATATTATAGACGTTCAACATATATACTATCATAAGTAAGCAAGTTCAACAAATATACTATCATAAGTAAAGCAAACAAGACATTACAGCATTTGCGCTTTGGTATTCTATAGTATGCAGTGATATTGTTGGCTTTTTTCAAAACTACCTCTACCCTTTTTTATTGGGAAAATATGCGTCATTTTCATCACACTGGGAAATGTAAAATAACCATGGGTTTGACTGAAACTTCAATTAACAGGCCCATTTTCAAGAGTCAAACCCTGCTTTAAAATAAGACCCCATTTTGTCAGTGATGATACATAAATAGACCCTCAAATCTGCACATATAGTCATTTTCAGCATGAAAAATGTTTAAATAAGTGTTTTGCAGTTTGGATTCATGCACAATTACTTCTGAGACTGCACTGTTTGGGAAAAAAGTTGTCTTTTTGGGAATAATTTTAAGCCATTTGTTTTTCAAATTGGGATTCTTCCCCAGGGGAAAAAGCCTTTATTCTCCACTAATTGAAGGCAATCAATATCACTGGTATGTACTATATAGTTAAATCAATCCTTATCTGCGTTGTTTATAAAGAACTTAAAAAGTTCTGTTGCACAAAATGTTGATTATCGTTCAATCCCAAATTACACATGAAATGTGCTGGTTTTGCTATGATTTTTTTTTGATGGATAACATTTTGGTTTAAACGTTGCATATCCATATTATTGGCTAACTAGAGTCGGTCTGCCTGAAGTGCACTAGACCGATTCACAGAGCTGAATCTTTCTCACTTATTTAGACACGTTATTAGTTGTTGGTTTTTTTTAACTTTCGAGGTAAAGTGTTGAATAGAAAAAAAGATAATAGCTTTAATGTTCATCCTTATCAAAATAGTTACAGGCTTCAACCACTTGCAGATTTATCAAATGGTAAAAGAAATATAGTATTAAGTCTGGTCACGCATTTTCTTTCACGATCGAAATAATACGTTGCCTGATCTTTCACGATCAAGTTTGATGGAAATTCAACAAATTCAAGGTTTTAATGAACAAATTAACGCTTTTAATGGAAGAACATACATTGTACTTTAATTTTACTGTACTATCAGATGCACCAAAGATTAAATTTCAAATATATCATGATATTCTGAAATATGACCATTATAGGTAAAAAAAGAGTGTTATTTGTAATTAATTTCATAGACATGCATTGCGCCTTTTGTGTTTTTTCAAAAAGTACTTCATATTTTCTTGATCTTCTTTCACAGTAATGTTGAGGAAGTTAAATCATTTTGACAGACATATTTTTTTGTTCGGATTTGTTCCGCGTTTTGAAAATTAATCGATTTTTTTCAAAGATTCTGAACTAGAATGTACATTAAATGTCTTTCACGATCCGTTACCAGAACTTTCACGATCGTCTCTCAATACTTGACCGCCGTTAGATATTCTTTCACGATCATTTCTCTCGATAAATCGAATGACACCCGTGTGGTATAGGTTCATGAATGATATTGTATCGCCAGTTGCAAAGTTACAAGGTCAAATACTAATCTCATTAAATAATTTATATGGAAATTTTACAAAAAAAACTGTCGGTCAAAACGGTCTATATCAAGGTTTAAAAGTACACCGTTATTACAAAACTACAAAAGACAGATTACTTCTCGACATTTCAATGACAATAAATAAGAATAAGAATAAGAATAAGAATAAGAATTTTATTAGTATAAAATCCAAACAATAGGATTGTTACTAAAATATACGACAAAAACAAACAAACAGACAGTGGCATATTAAATACAAAACGATAGTCATTAAACACTACAAACATGTAGCATTGAAAGAAAAACAAAAACATAGATTATTAGTATTAATTATAATACTATTTTTGACAGCATGCCTCCTCTTATCATCAATTAATATATTATGCTTATGTTACAAAAAATATGTTATAATATATATAACATTATAAGTGGAGCCATCAATTACACAGTTCATATATTGACATTATAATTGTTTCTTTCATTATACATTTCACTTATGTAGTTAACAATGATAAGTAAAATATCACATTCTTCGCAGGAAAATATAAATTCAAATTTGTTTTCTTCACTCATTGAATTAAAACAGGGGACAATACTAGATATTTCATCAAACATTTTGATCCTAGTTTTATTAATTTCTGAACATGTTATGATAAAATGAAATTCATCTTCAACCTCTTTATGGCATAAAGGACATATTCTATTTTCTAAAGCTGTTTTGTTGTATCTACCACGTTCAACAGCCAGCATACAACAGTCTCCGGGACAAGTTTGCAATTCCGCTGAGTGCAAAAGTTGTCACCTTAATTTTTGGAGTTAAGTCAAAACAAAGTTGATAACTTGGTTGGTATTGGTTCTCTGATATTTGTCCTAAAATGTTTTGGATCTAGCACCACTGTTGAAAAAGTTATGCCCCTTTTTTCAACAATTTCCTCAGAGGAAAAGTACTTTTCCTCAAGGGAAATCAAATTTCCCTGAAGGAAAAAGATTTTTCCTCAAGGGAAATTGTTTTTTCCTCAAGGGAAAAAGATTTCCCTTAGGGAATTTGCTGCATGATAATTTCCTTTGAGGAAATTCTATTTCCTTAGAGGAAATTCTTTTTCCTTAGAGGAAATTCTTTTTCCTTTGAGGAAATTTGCAGCTTCAAATTTTCCTTAGAGGAAATACTTTTTCCTGTGAGGAAATTTATAGCTTCAAATTTTCCTTGGAGGAAATACTTTTTCCTGTGAGGAAATTTTTGACAAACACTTTTCCTTGGAGGAAAATTCAAGACAACAAATTTCCTCTAGGGAAATCATTGTTCTTCAAATTTCCTCTAAGGAAATTTCTGAACATCAAATTTCCCTTAAGGAAATGTTTTCCCTTAATTTTACTTGTTAAACATTTCTTCACTACACCATGTATACAAACAGTATGAATATAATTATTACAAGACTGTATAATTGATGCAAATGATATTTAAAACTTTAATAAATGTTTGACTCAACATTTTAATGACATTGAAAATAATACAGTCTGACTGTTTAGATCTAGGTATTGTTTATACTTTTTATATAAATTTAACTTTGATTTATATTTTTTTTTGGAGCAAATGCTTCTATTTTCTTTGTAATTGTTTCAATGCGATACATTAATAAGCAACCAATTTGAATGTCATACCATTTGTGGTGTTCTAAAGAATTTGTTTATATATTTGCAGATTAAATAATAAAATAAACACTTTTCGTGTTATTTTAAATTAGAATTTCTTCTGTTTCAGCTTGTATACAGTTATTCAATCCACTACGTAAGAATTCAGTGAATACATTATTCCATTCACTAAACAATTCCCTTCAATTCTAAGAGAAATCATTTTTGCAAATTGTTCTTCAATGATCTTCTTCTGTATATTTGATATGAGGGAGCGATGTAAATGAGTGGATAAAACTGGTGTTCCTTTTTTCAACAACAAAATAGTATTTGTTCAGCATTCTCCTTTCTTTTGATTAAGATATGTTGTTGCTTTTATGCAATAGTGTTTTTGTGTATCTATGATAGAACTCCATTTTGTTTATGGTCATTATCATGTGATAATGTTGAAATTTCCTATTTCTTTTTTGCAGGAAAGCACACATTCCATTTCAAATTAATCCAATTATGCACTATGTAAATAAATTTCAACTTTAAGTTTCCTCTTCAGTAATGACCTATTGATCATGAAAACCAAGATGTCTGATCACCTATAAATACACAAAATAAACAAATAAAATGTTATAAATGGAGAGAGAAACAGCAATAAATGTTTTTCATGTGTATCTTTCCTTATTAAAATACATTAAGTAAACTTGAACTCGAGAAAAATAAATAACTGCCATGTAGACTAGAAAGTATAAAATGCCAAATAAAGTATTCACGAAAAATTAGTTGATTTACAGAAGTCAAGTCCGTGTTTGCAGGAAATTTACATCATTGGTTGTCTGGTGGAGAGTTGTCTTATTGGCAATCATACCACATCTTATTTTTATATAACCTTGCCATATTCCTATTGTGCCTGTCCAAAGTTCAGAGCCTGTAGCTTTTGTCAGTTTAGTCTGACACTAAAATTTAGTGGTTGTTGTTGTTGTTGTTTCATACCGGTCATATTTATTTTTTGTAATTTATTTTGTTATAAACTAGGCAATTACCATGATTAGTTTTACAGTTTGGATTGTTTCAATGTTTCATCTTTAGGTCTTTATAGCTGCCTACTTTGACTATAGTATAGGGTATGGATTTTCTCATTATTGAAGGTCGTAACAGGCCTACAATTGCTTTCTCAAAGCCATGATAGTTTTCATATTTAATATACCACATCTTTTAATTTTTATAGTAATCATGATACATGTACTAGTAATCATCTTTCAAGTTCAATAACTTTTTTATATTAAAAGGTGCCTTACCATTTAGGTTTAGTTGGCTTCTGCAAATTTTACATTGCCTATCATTTCTGCTGTATATAATTTCTCTGTATCTTCTATAGTTCTTGTCCTATACATAAAAGAGTAAAAGTTGAATGACATCTTGCATCAATATTTTTTTCTGTTTAATGTACATTATGTATATTAATGTGTGTTTAATAAAAATCTAAACCGTGAGTGCTTGATAAGCTTCTTGCCCTTATAGCTGGTCTTTAAGCTTTAAATGAATTTTAATGATCGACTAAAAAACTATGAGCACTGTGCAAATAAGACCCCTGCCCTCCAAAAAAAACTAAACATGCACAAACAGTGGTATTTATTGACATAAAACATGTATATAATTTGGCTCCATTTATAGATATATATCTCAAGTGACTATAAGTTTAAGGCTGCGATTTTTTTAACAAATACATAAATTTCTAAAAACCTTTCAAAGTTTTTGAAAATGGACAATTTTAAAATAGCTTTGCAACAACTAAAGTTCCTTAACTCTGCATCTTATAAAAAATGTACATGATAAATAGGGAATGATACTCCAGCTTGCATATTATTCAAAGTTTTAAAGGAACATAACTGAAGAACGGTAAAAGTTTTACTACCAAAATTTGAAATTGATCTGATTAAAATTATGATAAAAAGTATTTTTTTAAAGTTTAATAAAATTTGGTTGAGGAAAACTTAAGTTAGAAGGCCGAAACAATTTTTTCCATTTTTAAAGAACATAACTATAGAATTTAGTAAAAGAGACACTACCAAAATTCAAACTTAATCTGTATTTTGTGATGATAAGCATTGTGTATTGATTTCATAACATTTGGTTGAGACAAACTAAATTTTAGAGAACAGGAAACCAAAAATTCAGCATATTTTCCCCATTTCTAAAGGGGCATAACTCTGATACTCTAGTACAGTAACACTGACATCACCAAAATTCAAACTTGATCTGAGAATTGTGATAACAAGCTTTTGTAAAAGTTTAATTGAATTTGGTTGAGGCAAACTAAAGTACTGTAAGAGAACAAAAAACAACTTTGGGACAGACGGACAAACGATCTGACAAGTGTTAACTCTCAAGAGCCTGTGTCGCTCACCTGTTAATGTGTTTACTGATGTTGGCCATCTTTGTTGGTAGGCGGGGTCATTAGACACTCTTTTTAAAAATAGATACCCTAGTATTATGATTGTGGCCAAGTTTGGTTAAATTTGGCCAAGTAGTTTTAGAAAAGATTTTTATACAAGTTACAAAAATGAGGAAAAGTTGTTTAATATTGACTCTAAAGGGCAATAACTCCTTAGGGGGTCCTCTAACAATTTTGATCATGCTGACTTATTTGTAGATCTTACTTTGTTGAACATTATTGCTGTTTACAGTTTATCTCTATCTATAATAGTATTCAAGATAATAACCAAAAACTGCAAAATTTTCTTAAAATAACCAATTTAAGGGCAGCAACCCAACAACAGGTTGTCCGATTCAACTAAAATTTGTGAGGGGATATATCTTATTCTGATGGACATTAAAATCTTGAAAGATTTGCCCTAAATGTCTTGGTTTCAAAGATATTTATAAAGCAAAAACTGCATTTTACCACTATGTTCTAATTTTAGCCATGTCGGCCATTTTGTTTGGTAGGCTGGGTCATCGGACACATTTTTTAAACTATAAACCACAATGATAATTGTCGCCAAGTTTGATTAAATTTGGCAAAGTAGTTTTAGAAAAGAAGATTTTTAGAAAAGTTACAAAAAATGATGAAAAGTTGTTAAAAATTGACTATAAAGGGCAATAACTCCTTAAGGGGTCGACTGCCAATTTTGGTCTTGTTGACTTATTTGTAGGGTTACTCTGCTGAACATTATTGCTGTTTACAGTTTATCTCTATCTATAATAGTATTCAAGATAATAACCAAAAACTGCAAAATTTCCTTAAAATAACCATTTCAGGGGCAGCAACCCAACAACAGGTTGTCTGATTCGTCTGAAAATTTCAGGGCAGATAGATCTTCACCTGATAAACAATTGTATGTCAGATTTGCTCTAAATGCTTTAAATGCTTTGGTTTTTGAGTTATAAGCCAAAAACTGCATTTTACCCCTATGTTCTATTTTTAGCCATGGCGGCCATCTTGGTTGGTTTGACGGGTCACGCCACACATTTTTTAATCTAGATATCCCAAGGATGATTGTGGCCAAGTTTGGTAGAATTTGGCCCAGTAGTTTCAGAGGAGAAGATTTTTGTAAAAGTTTACGGACGACGGACGACGGACGCCAAGTGATGAGAAAAGCTCACTTGACCTTTCAGGTCAGGTGAGCTAAAAAGGGAGTTTGTCAAGATATAAAAACAATTCACCAAAGTTTCATAAAAATTTGTGAAAGCATTCTTGAGACTATCCTAATCCCAAGTCATGATAGTACAATGACATAAATCAGATTTTTTTTTTAAATTAAAAGGAAAATTATCATGTTTATGTTATACAAAAATAATTCACCAAGTTTCATGAAAATTGCTCAAAGCATTATTAATAGTATACGTACTGGAAAAATCCCCCCTTTTATGAATAAAATCCCTAACTTTAAATCAAAAATTTAAAATCCCTAAAAATTAAAAAGGAGCTTAATTATCATGATTATATCAATAGATAATTCACCAAAGTATTATGAAAATTTTATGATTAATGTATTCTAATTCCAAGACTATCTAAGACATGGTTTGTTTGAATTAAAAAAGTTGGAATAAAGTACCTGCTAGAATTCAGGAGAATTAGACCAAATCAGGCTATCTTCTAGATTATCAGACAATTGACTGTAGAAAAGGAATTTTCTTTTTTCTTATTTAGCTATTTGTTATCTCTTTCCTTAATATATACTGAACTAAGCCATTTTTTCACATATTTTTATTGTTTTTTCTCTCTTGTGACTTGTTATTTAACATAACAAAAAAAAAACAAAGGCAATGAAAGAGAAACTGACAATGCCAAGGCAAAACATAAGATGCAGAAAAGAAAAACAAAACAAAACACTAAGCAACACCAACATCACCAAAAAACTAGTGTTGAATTCATGTGCTCAGTCAGTCAGTGAGAGTTCGCAGATCCTGACCTACTATATCTATGCTTAAAAACCTAAAAATCATATAGTTCTAAACAAATTTTGTAAATTTATACTTGATTAAAATGTTAAATTGTCATAAATAGCATAGACACCTCTGAGTTTTGAGAACCACATGTGTTAATTGTGCGAGTATAATCATTGATAATCATGCACAAGATTGACTTTTAAAAGCCTATATAATGAAATTTTCTGAAAATATTGCATGCATTTATTAATATGACCAATTTCAAGAAATGCACAAAGATGTGAGATGATTTATATAATTGTAATTTCAGGAATTTACAGTAAAGGCTTTTATCCTCACTGCATTTTGCACTTTTCCTAATCCAGGAGCCAGAAGTTATGGCCTTTGTGACCTTTGTATGATTTTTATTTTAGTTTCTTTTTTTTATATTGAAGAGTTTAGTATGACGTCCATTATCACTCAACTAGTATACATTTTTGTTTAATGGCAAGCTAAAGCATGCCTCACAGGCACGGATCCAGGGGGGGGGGGGGGGGCTGAGGGTTGGACATGTTGGAACCCCCTTTCTTTATTGGACGATCAATGCATTTGAATGGGGACATGAAGTTGGACACCCCCCCCCCCAAAAAAAAATTGTCCTGGGTGAGGAACCCCTCCTTTATATGACTAGATCCACCCCAGTCTCAGGTACCGGGATTTTCTCGTTGCAATGAAGACCCATTGGTGACCTATGGCTGTTATCTGCTCTTTGGTCATGTTGTTATCTCTTTGATACATTCCCCATTTCCATTTCCATTTTCTTTTCGGTTCTATTATAAATATTAGAAACGAGTTTGGCGCCTTTACAAAAATATAATTGTCTGTGCTGATAGGGGAGTTTGTGTGCATACCAATATTTAAATTTTCTAGGCCTTCTTTTTGAATATTTTGTGCATTTCTTGGTAAAATACTGTCAGACCTCGAGTGCTGTTGTTTTACAAAAACGGTCAAGTAATGTAGGGGAAAGAAACTAACTAAAAAGACCAAAATAAGCCACAACTAATGGGGGTCTCATTGGGGGTTTTGTTCACGGATCCCGCTTAGTTACTACTTATTTTTTTAGATTCTCGCATGATGCCATCCCGCTTACACTATGTAAGTGAACAATTCTGCTATTTTTGTAATTTCCCATGTCCCGCTAAACTTCATTTCGCGTTTTCACGGCACAATAATTTGAGGGAGGATAGGACCTTTATCGGGACTGCGGGATCGGGTGTTTTTAAGCTCTGGATTTCGGGATTGACCCTTTCGGGATACGATAATTCTTTTTTCGAATTTCGGGACCTCTGGATTTCGTGTTTTTAAGCCCGGGATTTCGGAATTTCGTGTTTTTAAGCTCGGGATTTCGGGATCAGTACCCCTCCTACCCTCCCTCATAATTTGACTTTCATGTGTCACGTTTACAAAAAATACGCCCGCTCAGACCCCCCTTATAGGTACATAATGAATAGTTTAAATTACTATGTAGTCAGTAGTCGGGTCAAATACACATGTATATACTTTTAGACGACCTTAGATTCATTTCACAGCGAAAATACTCATTAATATTGAACATTTTAGATCACTTCACATTTAGATTTTATAACTTTTAAAATTAAGACCATATAGATTTAAGATCATTTAATCGAAAGATTATAATTTGTCAATGCGCAACTGTAACCAGGTACTGCATTTTTTTTTGCATGCGTCAAGAAACAGTTAAAAGTGCCGGGAATAGAAAAGCAAGTTAAACTTCTCATCTGGACTTTTTAATAAGTCTGTATACCGGACCTCTTCTCTATTTTGGGATTGAAAAAAAATCTAAAGTTAAAAATGCGGTTTTGAGTCTATTTCTATTTGGTAACACGTTAAGCCATTAGTGACACTAATATGGTATATTACCAATAATAAGGCCATATATTTCGGTGTGTAGAAATACCGCAAAAGACTTCTTAGTGCACTAAGAAGAAAGTTTTTGCATTAAGGACACTTAAACGATGTTTTAAGATCACAGCGAACATGAATATAAGAGGATATGATTAAATACCTCAAATCTATAAAGTAAGGTATCAATAGATTTTGTAATTTTGAAGTTAAATGACTTTTTAATCAACGCCTGCCACTCGCCACGTGACCAACGGTTTATTGCAGATTCCCGAATCATCATGTTCAATCAACATAATCCAATAAACAATTGTCTTTTGATCGTTACTTATTGATTAATCAATGGTTGTTAACCTAACGGTTTAGCGTGGTATAAATTCAAGTTTATGAAAGAAAAATAAAAAATAAATTTTGTGTTTTAAAACTTTGCCTTTGTTATATATATTTAGTTTTTAAGGAAATTGCTATGCAAGCTTTTTTTTTATTTAAAGAACCCTATTTTGAGATTAAAATTGAGAAACAAATGCTTTTGATATTTCATTTCCTTACTAACAACACAAGAGTTTACATACTATCATTATTCCTTGAAAGACATTTGAGAGTATGTGGTGTCCATGGGGTTCTTCAAAATCCGATTACAGAAGTAATATATAGAAAAACTCCAAGAGGTAAAATTATTTTACGTTTTAAAAAGAGAATTATAGAATAAATCATAACTGTCTTCTATGAACGATAACTTTAAACTGGTGTCAATGCTTTTTTTTTAACAATTCATCTTTATTTCAACAATTGAAGATGAATACCATTTTATTTTATAATGTAATAAGCACTATGGGCAGGCGCGGATCCAGAGCTTGAAGTGGGGGTTTGGGGGAGGGGTTATGTGAGAAATGTTTAAAACACTAGAGAAGTTTTCATGTTATACCAAACCATATGTTTTTCAAGAAATGGCACACTTTTTGTTCATCCGGCATATGGTTACTCTAAATAAAATTTTAAGTATTAATTTTATAAGTTTAATTATTTGATTACAGATCGTATCTACCCGTTTTGCAATTGTTGTATCACTCTAAGGGAGGCTAATAAAGATATATATAATAAAATATAGAGATAGCAGCCTTGGATTGTCTTAATTAAATCCTTTGGTCCTCTAATTATCAAGTTACCCTCTGGCCAATGTTATTATGACTTGTGTATATTTAAAGAAGTGTAGCGACAACGTGTCACTCTATTCAGTGCTAGATATTCAAATTATAGTAAAGATAACATTAAAACAAGAAATGGTTAATACAAAAAATATTTTAAGATTTTCAACCGGGGGTGGTCTCGCTTTAACCCCCTAAATCCGCTAATGATGTGGGAGAACTAAATTATTTAGTTAACTTAATCATATGACTCTTAAGTCAGTTCTGCCATTATTAAGAAACGCTAAAGAACGGAAATGTATGATTTTAAGATTTGGAAATAAATGAAATTGGTGTCACAAATGGTATGTCTGCTTGTATTCAAAATATTTTATAAATAGATTTAATGCTCATATACATAATTATTAACGGTTGTTTTACTTCGCTTATTTATAGCATTTAACAAATAATTTCGTATTCTTATTTTCGGCATCAAATAAAAATAATGGAATAAATATATTTTAAAAGACAAGGAAAGTGAATTAAAAAATATATACAACAAAAATAAGCGAAAGGAGATGTGGTACGGCTGTCAATGAAACACCTATCCACAAAAGTTAAAAATGAAGAAGATGTCAGAAATAAATTGGTCATAATTTATTTACAGTCTAAAACATCGAAGGGACTAAACATCAACCTATACATATTTATACTTGTAATGCATTTGTATATAAACATCGAATCAGAAATATGTTCCTTTCCTAAACATGTTTAAAAACATTGCTGTGATAGTTATCAAAAGTACCAGGATTATAATTTACTACGCCAGACGCGCGTTTCGTCTACACAAGACTCATCAGTAACGCTCAAATCGAAATATTGATAAATGGCATAGTTCTTAACATTAGAAAAATGAATGAAGTATTGGCAACTGGACGTTAAGCAACCAAATATCAATCCTCACTTTTCCGTGAAGTGTTCACAATTATTTGTCTTTTTAAAATTAAAAGGATGAAAAATTCCCAAACTGAAAAGAGTTGAAAATACGCTATTAATTTAGAAGTAAAAAATATAGCAGACAGAATAAAGACGGCAAAAACAAACAAATGAAAAAAAAAATAGAGAACAATTTGAAATACCATATACATATTTAATCAGTATACTAGTAGATCACGGGCCAAGGTTGAGCGAACATGAATTGCTATCGATTATACTAAAGGTGACAATCAACTTTTTGAGGCACGTGTCGAGAAAACATTAGAAAAAATATAATTTAAAATTATGAAAGGAGTAGGTCCGGTAAGGACCGATTTTGGCCTCAAATTTCAGGTTCATCTGACGAAAGATTTTGACCACTTTTGAAACACTTAAGTGTCTATTTTATTTGATTCTATTAGTGTATGTGGAAGATTTTCACTGATTTTGTCATTAAAAGCTCAATTAAATATGAAAAATCCATCAAATATGCCGGAAAATGTCACTTTTCAGATGGTTTTTGCAATTTAGCATAACTTTATGGTGCTTGCACCCGATATATGTGCCATGTATTGTCAAAAACAGCCCATATTTATGTAGCAGAAGCATTCTACTGTCCAAAAAATAACTAAAAGTTTACTTTTAACAATTTTGTAAAACTGCTATATTTTGGGGCCAAAAAGGTGTCTTACCGGACCTTCTCCTTTAACAAAGTCTATTTCTATATGCCATATCCTTTGTGACAGTTGTATCATTCCATCAGGTCCTTAGTGCACATTTTTGTTCTTAGTGCACTAAGGAGGTCCTTTGCGGTGTTTCTACGGACCCCATATATTTGAAGCTGTTCAAAATTCTGTACATTATAGGTACGTGTATCAGATCGGACAATAATTTTCATATATATAAAAAGAATTACTGTATAAGTTATCTAGTATGAAATATGTCCACTGGACCGACCGTGCAAGTGCTATATATATTATATCATGTATATAGCCAGTCAAAAAGATGTGGTATATGATTGCCAATGAGACAACTATCCACAAAAGACCAAAATGACACAAACATTAACAACTATAGGTCACACAAGGTCGTTAAAAACTTCCATTTGTTGTTGTTCACTGAAAATAAGTTCATAAAAACACGAATCCCCGTTTACTCAATTCCACCTTTATTTGTTAATATTTCTTTATCTTTTTCTTTTGATTTTATCATATATTTTTTGTGAAATATTTTGTGTGGTCGAACATGAAATTGCCTCCGATGCTACAAAGAAAATTTGTTTAATGTCATCTGTTGCAATATATGCTAAGTACTACACGTGGACAGGATGTTTCCCCAGAAAATAAGTTATACACACCCCGATATAACCCCGAGGGTACACGCTACTGTCATATGGAAAATAACTGGGTCATCTGTAAGATGGTAATCAGCCATGCAACTAATTAGGTTACTGACCATGTCACTTCAATTTAAAAAGTTTATCGTTAGATATCAAAATGATAAATTCATTTTAATTAAAAATTTAAGAACTAAAGGATTTATCATTATAATGAATTGAAATAATTCAACCAAATCGTATATAGATTATATCAAGGATTTTCTTACTATACAAATCCTTGATTATATACATATTTTTTTTTATCTATGCCGGAAAGAATTGAAAAACTGTATTTATAATTTTTGATCTGTTTTATAGAAATCTGTGTAGGTCTCATGAAATGGAACTCACGCAACGCATGCCTAATTAAGATTTATAAATTTATTGAAAAATATAACAAAACTTTAGTTTTGATATTAAATTAAAGTTACCTTTCCGCGCTGTAATTTATTTGATATGACATGAATCAAGCAATTTTTGTTGAGGGATTTATGGGTTTGTCCATACAACGTATAAAAAAAGAAGTGTATGTTATTAGTATTTCACATGCCTTGTTTTCGCCTTTCAAGAAGCTCATTATTCAGAGTGTTGCAGACAAGATGATGAAAATAACGTGCAAGATACTTTTTTCGATCATCGTGAAGAGACAATTTTAATTCCCATTCCTCGATGCACTCTACCCCTGATGAATTGTATATTTATAATTCCTCGTGCTTTAAATTAGCCCCCCCCCCCCCCCCCCCCCACCCCTTTCGTGGTTACCGTTATGCCAACAAATACCCGGGGCTTGATTTACATGTAAAATCATGGGCGGATCCAGCCATAATAAAGGGGGTTCCAACTACATGTCTCCATTAAATAAGGGGTGTCTAAGCATACCTAAGTGTCAAAAGAGAGTTTTTCCTGACCTATTCACATATTTTTAAGGTTCCTATATACAAGGTGATAGGACGTTCGGTTCCGTTGGAATAGGTTACCTTTTCACGCTATGCCTTAAAACTTTTCCTGATGCACAGGTAACCTATTCCAACGGAACGTTCTATCACCTTGTATATAGGAACTTGAGAGGATTCCCGAGATTATCATTTATGCAATGCTTGCTCACAAAATGCTAGGGGAGGCCAACCCCGGATTCCATCCCCTTCTACCCGCCACAGAATACAGATATAATTGATAATTGTTATTTAAAAGTCATACATCTACATCTACATGGGTAATCCGTAAAGAGTCGGTTGACTCATCACACATCATATACTATAGCCACTATATAGTACTAGAACCGAACACCTGTTTTGGGATATATATACATACACCACATGCACCACATCTTCCTATGTCTATATAGCTGATTTACCGTAAATAACTGCGAGAAAATGAATAATACACAAGTTGATAATTGTCTCTTCTCTGCTAATTTTAATGTGCATGCAATATTCACTCTGATTTACTTGTGAGACCACCGACACTAATAATAATTACCTACAAAATAATAGGTGCTCCTTTACTGGGAAGAACATTTCGGATCCGATCAATTTATTGGTTCCATTCCCCCATTCTACACTTCTCCTTAGAAAAAATGCCTTGCAATGCGTCATAATTATCTGGACTACTAACTTACTTCCATATAACTTCGAAAACAGACTATAATCTATTTCACTGGATGAGATTGGGCTCACAGATTTTTTAATGGATTGGTAATTTTATTTAAAGCACAAGTTTACAAAGCAAGATTAATCACATTTTCACCCGGCCTACACATCAAATGGTTGCCTCCTTACTGACTTACACCTACACAAGCTAAACAAACATGTGACAACTCTTCACCAATGACCTGAGTGAAAGGTTGACGGGGGGATCCAGAACTTTTCATTGGGGGGGGGGTTCAGATGGGGGATGCTTGCCTCAGTCATGGTTCTGTGATTCCCTATATAATCAACAAAATTTTTCACAGAAAAAGGGGGGCAGGGATTTCTCCTTAATAAGAAATCTCTATTTTCAGCATAAGCTCATATAAATTTGCCTTTTGAAGAACTGAAATAAATATGAGACGGCTAATGATTTTTCAGATGCTTTACATTAAAATACATCCATGTGACATTCACAATTATATATAGATCCAAATTTAAAAAGCTATTTTTTTCAATATTTAAATAATGTATAGGATCAAATCTTGATACATGTATGTAGTTGAAACTGTTATCTTTAAACATGTTAAACATTAAAAAATGAACACCCAAAGTTTAAACCACGTTTAAACATAAGAATGACCATGTAGTCTTTATTAATGTATGCTATTGCTATGAAACTAGGTCATTGTAGGTTAACTGTCATCTATTCCCTTAAATCTTTGTTCCCAGTCACCCCAAGTTTGATTTAAATTAGTCAAGTATATATCTACTCTATTAGGTCTCTAGTTTGGATAGTTAATAACTTGCAAATTAAAATCATACTCCTCCCAAATTTATTTATTTAAATATTATGGATGAAATACATGTAGCAAGTAAGGGATGAAATTAAATTGGATGAAATGTGGCATTTTTTTTTTTGATAAAGTAGTATGTCTGATGTTGTCAAACTTAATTATAGACCCTTAAGGGGCGGATCCAGTCATTTTAAAAAAGGGTGGGGGTGGGATTCTAACCCAGGACAAAAGGGGAAGGGGGGGGGGGGGGTGTCCAATTACATGTCCCTATTCAAATGCATTGATAATCCGAAAAAAGGGGGGTTCCAATCCCTTGAACCCCTCTCTGGATCTGTGCCTGCCCTTTAAAAATAAAATTATCCTTATTTTGAGTTAAAGCTTATAGATTTTTCTATAATGCTTCTCAGGGGCGGATCCAGCCATTTTAAAAGGGGGTCCCAACCAAGAGCAAAGAGGGGTTCCAACTATATCTCCCATTCAAATGCATTGCTCGGTAAAAGAAAAGGATTCCAACCCTCGAATCTATGGTCAGGTTGTTGTCTCTTTGACACATTCCCTTTTTCCATTCTCAATTTTATCATGTAGTCGTCGTTGTCCCAGGACATTTAGTTTTCGCTTAATTACTTTAGTACAAGTAATAGAAGTCTATGAAATTCAAACACCAGGTTTGTGACCAGAGTTTTTGTTCAGAGTTTAGGAATTACATGAATTAGGGGCCAATAGGGGCCAATAGTAAACTTTGTTTGGTTTTATAGAAAATTGAATTATTGGAGTTCTTTGATATGCCAAATCTAACTGTGTATTTAGATTCCTAGTTTTTTGGTCCTGTTTAAATTGGTCTACCTTAAGGTCCAAAGGGTCCAAAATTAGACTTATTTTGATTTTAACAATATTTAAATTCTTGGTGTTCAGATTAATATGCTGAATCTGAATATTTACTTAGATTTTTTTATTATGGGCCCAAATTTCAAGTTGGTCCAAATCGGGGTCCAAAATTTTACTTTGTTTGATTTCAACAAAAATTGATTATATGAGGCTCTTTGATATGCTGAATCTAACCATTCATTAAGATTTTTGATATTTTGGCCCGTTATCAAATTGGTCCACATTGAGTTCTAAAAGGTCCAAAATTTAACTTTATTTGATTTCACCAAAAAATGAATTATTGGGGTTCTTTGATCATGTTGATATGCTGCATCTAACCATGTATTGAGATTTTGAATATTGGACCATTTTAGAGGTTAATTGTCAATTTAAAATTTTTAAGTACTTGGACCGCATTCATTCTGTGTCAGAAACCTATGCTGCATCAACTATTGAATCACAATCCAAATTTAAAATTCAGAGTTTATCGAGCTTGAATGTTGTGTCCATACTTGCCCCAACTGTTCTGGGTTCAACCTGTACGTTTGTATCAAGCTGAGCCATGCATAGCATTTTTATTGGTTATTTATATATTTATTTGAAATTTTGACAAGTGAGACACATACAGATTATACTGTTAACAATATTTCAGAGTTTAACGTAGTCAAGCGAAACAAATTTTAGAAGAATAGTTGAATCATGTCTTTGTTGTCAAATGAAAAATTAGTACGAACACAAAGAAAAAGTATGGGAATGTTTGTTTTTTAAACTATTGACCAGGGTGAAAGTCTTTGAAAGTCATGACTGGCAAAAAGTTTGTGAAATGAAATAGCACAAATATTCCATTCTTTTTAAATATAACTGAATATAAAGAAAAACACAAACTGATGTTTTATAATAGTTTTTACCCTTTTTATGTTTTATAGGACAAGAAATATAGAAAAATAATGAAAAATATAAACAGTTACAATAGAAATGAGCGCAAAACAAGATAAACAGAATACAACAAGGCCTAAATGGTAAGACCACTTCTATATACTGTAAATTCAGATTTTTCAGGGAATGGACAACTTATTGTGATTACAAAAAAAATCTGCATAAAGATCTATATAGTTACATGATATATATATATATATATGTTTCTGTTTTTGCGATACTCACCCAGTCACATTTAATATTCGCATTACTAAAAAGTTTCGATAATTTCTGAATTACAGTAATAAAAGAAATTGCCTTTGAATGATGACTCATATAAAAATAAGAAAATGTGGTATGGTAAATGAGTGACTTATCCACCAGAGTTCAATGAAGCGGATGCAAGAAATTAAAGGCCAATCATGGGCCTGCCTTCAATAATGAGAAAACACTTCCTCTATAGGTCATCCATTAAAGATCTCAACATATAAAGATTTAAACAATCCAATTTAGTTCAACATGTTCAAAGTCAATAACAATTAATAAAAAAAAATCATGCCTAATATAGAATATTGTTTGTTTCTCCAATCCTGACCGACCCTGCAAAAATGGCCCTACTCATAAAATTTTATTGTCAAAACTAAGCCAAATATTATTTTATTCATTTCTGATTTTCGGGCTTGCCGGATCATCCGATAATATTCAGGCTTTTGGGAAAAATAAAATTATTTACCTACCTAACTACCCACACCTGGCTTGTCAGAATAGGGATTAGGGAAAAAAACAATATATTAATTTAGGCCTCATGTCTGTGAGCACTCAACCTGACCATAATATAGGACAGTGGTTCAAATATTAACACAACATATGAACATTCTATAACAACTATTGCAAGTGGCTCAACTTTAAATATCACTGCAAGGCACTAAACAACGAATATTAAATCTTGGACACAAAGCACTGAAATAAGAGAACTCATAAGCATGACAAGTAAGAATATCAAATGAAAGTTTCTCAAAATGTTCATTAAAACATGATAAAATAAGCTTATTTATATTGCTGTTTTTTCTCCATTTATAACATTTTTTTTTTATTTTGTGTATATTTATAGGTCAGATATCTTGGTTTTTATGATCATCAACAGGTCCTGCAGGTCTATACTGAAGAGGAAACTTAATTGTTAATACTTTTCTACATAATGTGCTAATTGGATTATTAATGTGAAATGAACTCAACTGTGTGTTTTTCTGGAAAAAGAAATAGAAAAAATCCTACAAAATTGCTATAAACAAAATGGAGTACTATCAAAGAACACAATTGTGTAAAATGTAACAACCTACATTCATATTAACTGATGGATTATGGAGAAATTAAGAAAAAAAATAGTATCTTTGTCATGTTTGTTGTCGAAATAAACACCTGCTTTATCCATTCATGTACATGGCTCCATCATATCAAATATACAAAGAAGATGTTTGAAGAACATATGTTGCCAAAATTTATTCAACCAATTGAAGGAAGATGTCTTGTGGATTGAATTATTTATGCACTGAACAGTTATGTAGGGGGTCGAATACACAGCAGCTGAAACAGAAGACAAGTTAATTTGACATGAAAAGTGTTTATTTGATTTAATATGCAAATATGAGCACAATATTAATAACATCACAAATGGTTTGATATTCATAGCGTTTTGCTTATTATTGTATTGTCTTAAACATGTCAGCCTTTTGTTTTTGTATGTTTAATACTCACCATGAAAATTTGTATTACAGTATTAAAGTTTTAATTATCTTTTGTATCAATAATTCAGTCTAGGAGAAAATATATTAATACTGTTTGTACTGTTATGAAATTTCCATAGAGGAAAAACATTTCCTTAAGGGAAATTTGATGTTCAGAAATTTCCCTAGAGGAAATTTGAAGATCAATGATTTCCTTAGAGGAAATTTGTTGTCTTGAATTTTCCTCCAAGGAAAAGTGTTTGTCAAAAATTTCCTCACAGGAAAAAGTATTTCCTCCAAGGAAAATTTGAAGCTACAAATTTCCTCACAGGAAAAAGTATTTCCTCCAAGGAAAATTTGAAGCTGCAAATTTCCTCAAAGGAAAAAGAATTTCCTTTAAGGAAATAGAATTTCCTCAAAGGAAATTATCATGCAGCAAATTCCCTAAGGGAAATCTTTTTCCCTTGAGGAAAAAACAATTTCCCTTGAGGAAAAATCTTTTTCCTTCAGGGAAATTTGATTTCCCTTGAGGAAAAGTACTTTTCCTCTGAGGAAATTGTTGAAAAAAGGGGCATAACTTTTTCAACAGTGGTGCTAGATCCAAAAAATTTTAGGACAAATATCAGGGAACTAATACCAACCAAGTTATCAACTTTATTTTGACTTAACTCCAAAAATTAAGGTGACAACTTTTGCACTCAGCGGAATTGCAAACTTGTCCCGGAGACTGTTATACTATTACTTATTCTTATTTTAGCATAATTTTTTGTAACATTTTTATCTAAATTCAATAAAAGGTACTTTTCTAGTTCATACTTTACTTTAAATTTTCTGTAGGTTCTTAGTTTATTTCCATTTATTGAATTATCATTATTAAAGAGACAATTTCTCCAAAATATAATGTAATTTTCATTGAGCTTCTTCACGATGGCTAAAAGTAATCTTTTTTTAGAGAAGGTGCATTGATTTTCCCAAACATGAGTGAAATTCAATTTTGAAAGTAGCATTTTAACTTTTGAAGCAAATCCATCATTTAACTGCTTGTTAGCTTTATAAACATTATATAATAATGACTCATTTTCATTTGACTTTAAAATATGTAACCAAAATCCAACAGAAGACTTAAGGGCCTGTATACCAATAGGGTACATTCCCAATTCAGCTAATACAGCTGTATTTACTGCCTTTGAATTAACATTTAGAAGACCTTTCGCAAATTTGATTTGGAGTTTTACTGATTCCATAGATAAATATTGAGATTCAAGAGTTTTGTTGTTCTTCACAATATTTAGCGACCATATCTCACTACAATACAGTAATATTGGGCTAACACAAGAATTAAATAGTTTCATATGGGAAAAAAACATCCATCTTATCTGAGTAGAGTATTTTTTTATACAAAACAATGCCTTAGAAGCTTTTTTACATAGGAGATTTACTGCATTAGTGAAAATTCCTGATGGCTTGAATAGTATACCTAAATATTTATATTCTGTGCAACATTCAATTACTTCATTATTCAATACAAACTTGTCTTTAGTAAGTTTTTTACCACTTTTATTAAATATCATTGTTTTTGTCTTGTCAAGATTGACAGTCAAGTTCCATTTTTCACAATAAGTATTTAACTTGTTTAGACAATTTTGTAAACCTTCTGAGGATTCTGATATCAATACTAAGTCATCAGCATATAAAAGACTAGACAATTTTATGTCATGTAATGTTACAGGATCACATGTGTTATCAAACATTGAGGTTAAATCATTTATATAAAAAGAAAATAAGGTAGGACTTAGAATGCAGCCTTGTTTTACTCCAACTGTGGAAGGGAACATATTAGTAATGCCTTCAGTGACTTTAACTGCAAATAAAACTTCTTTGTACATATCTTTTAGAATATTAAAGAATGGTCCATTTATGTTATATTCAGCAAGTTTGTGCAACAGAGCCTCTCTATTTATAGTGTCAAAAGCTTTTTCAAAATCAATAAAACATGCATATATTCTTTTGTTTGATTTAAAAGCCTTATCAATAATAGTTTTTAAAGTAAGAATGTGATCACTAGTTCTGCATCCTTTTTTGAATCCAATCTGTTCACGACAGATAATATTATTATTTTCTGAATACTTTTCTATACGGTTATACAAAACTCTTGAGAAAAATTTTCCTAAGCAGCTAGAAAGTGCTATACCTCTGTAGTTTGAAGGGTTATTAAAACATCCTCCTTTGAATACCGGTTTAATGTAATTTTCTCTCCATTTAGAAGGATATATGCCAGTAAAAAGAATTAAGTTAAATAATTTTACATACATGTTGACATTCATAGTACAAGATATTTTCAACATTTCATTTGTTAATCCATCAGAACCACATGATTTCTTATTTTTCAAGGCTTTCAGAGCAAGAAGCACTTCCTCAGCAGTTATCCTAACATTTAAATTTTTGTTGCAATAATTCAAAAATTTATCATCAGTGCATGATTTGAAATCAGAATTTTTGTCATGGGTAGTATTCATTAGGTTTTTGAAGTATTCAAACCATTCTTTAGCTTGAATGTTTGAACTAGGATCATTCAATTCTTTTTTCTTTAAAGTTTTAACAGTTTTCCAAAACTCATCTGAAGAATTATTTGATTCCAAAATTTTTGTCAGCATGTTATTTCTAAATTGTCTATAGTTTTTTAAAGCTCTAAATTGTGCTTCACATTCATTATTATAGTAGGGTTTTTTAACTTTTCGGAATTTACTTTTGTTATTCCTGAAAGTTGATCGTTTTGGGCCAAGAAAAGCAGCATAAATATGTAAACAAAAAAGAAGATTTCGTAATTTATTTTACAAATTTAAGATTGAGAAAAGAACTTAATCGGCTAAATAACTGTTACAGTTTATGCCTAATGCATGTTGATTGGTAAATTCCCCACTAAGGCCGTGTTCACACCAAACGTCATGTACGGTAAATTAGGAGATAACTGTTTTGTATGTTAAGCCGGCATCAATTGGTGATTTGATGGTCGCAAATTATACCCTAATGATAATTGTGGCCAAGTTTGGTTAAATTTGTCTCAGAAAATTCAGACGAGAAGATTTTTGTAAAAGATTACAAATCCTTGTTAAAAATTGACTATAAAGGGCAATAACTCCTTAAGAGGCCAATCGAACATTTTGGTCATGTTAATTTATTTGTAGGTATTAATGTTTTGTACATTATTGCTGTTTACAGTTTATATCTATCTATTATGATATTGAGGATAAGAACCAAAATCTGCAAAATATTTCTTAGAATTACCAATTCAGGGACAGCAACCCAACCACAGGTTGTCTGATTTGTCAGAAAATTTCAGGGCAAATAGATTATGACCTGATGAACAATATTACCCCATGTCAGATATGCTCTAAAAGCTTTGGTTTCAGAGATATAAGACAAAATCTACATTTTATCCATCCATATATTATATGTTTAGATATGGCGGCCATCTTGGTTCGTTGGACGCATTTTTAAAACTAGATACCCCAATGACGATTGTGACCAAGTTTGGTTAAATTTGAACCAGCAGTTTCAAAGAAAAATATTTTTGTAAATGTTAACGGATGACGTCGGACGACGGACACTATAGGATAACACATTTTTTTCTAGAGGTTATTGATGTGTAAACCGGGGCGATTAACTCACAAACTAAATAAAAAGTTTATGTTTAGTTGTGAGTAAGAGCCCAAGTTTACACATCAATAACCTCTAGAAAAATGTGTTTAATCTTTATAATTCTTAAGCCAAATAATCGTGATTTTTAATTAACATTTTTTTGTGTAAACGCTACTATAATAACCATCAAATGCACAATTGACATGTCGTAACTAAGGAATTAGCCGACATATTGACTTTCTAAAATCCAAAAATGATCGAAAAATTCAACGGAGTCTAAAATAAAATAGCACCTACATGTACCTCCAAAACTTTTATTTTAATGAGATACTATCTGATTTGAAGCGTACAAGTAACGAAATAATCTTTCCAAAGAAAGTTTTCATTCGTATGACGTCGTGTTTTGCCATGACGTAAATTCGCCAAATCATTCATGAAATATTGCGGATTTTTTTGGAAGCTTTAGTGCATTTATTGTTTTTCTGTTTTTTGTTATATATATGCCACAAGAATAGACAAAACTGTTATGCATTTGTTTTTTAAATATCAATTTGCCGAAAATCCCTGGATCCCTGCAAGCTTGTGTATCGCGCATGAATAGATTACGAAAGTAGTTTTGGAAACATGGTTTAACAAATTGTAAACTAAGAGAATAATTCTAATTGACCAATCCAATTCAAGTATTTATAGATATGCAAATCATATAAGAATTATCAAGTGATAACCTTACGAAAGTTTTGTGAATACGGGGACAGGTGAGCTAAAAATTAAATAATTGGATTTTAGCATTAAACTCAATTTATTTAATTCGTGCACTAATAATTGTTTTTATAATCACCAATGTTGCCTTTATTTCACTCGTTTTAGATACCAGTTAATTTTACAGTACCACAACTGTGGGGCTCATTTATACGACCAAACGAAGTAGCCGAATAATTATTCCCCTGTTTTCAAAGTATCATTGGAGTATGTTCGTTCGTTCGTTGGTTCATCTGTTCGTTTGTTTGATAATTTGTCATTTAGTTCAACTTTTTTTATCAGCAACTGCTCCTCGACCGCTTAATTGAATACTTAAAGAATGTTTTTGTTTACTGTGGGATTGCATAAAATCAGCACACTGTGCATATCTACATTCCAACTTATAAGTCTACGATTCTTTAACATGTAATGCCATTGTGAACCCTCTATATTGTTTTGACCTGTTGGTGACCTTCTGCTGTTGTTTTTTTCTATGGTCGGGTTGTTGTCTCTTTGGCACATTCCCCATTTCCATTCTCAATTTTATTGGTCCGAATTATGGTATTTTGGATACATGTCTGTATCCGGAACTCGTCCCATTTTGTTTATTAATGTGAATCATTCAAGACGGGAAAAAATAATGCTACGGGGTATTTCTCATTTAGGAATATTCAGCTTCCCATTATATCTACCTAGATGTTTAAGATTCATGTTTCATACCGATATTTGCTTATGTCAAGTTATTCTTTGTTTAAGATGTACCTCCGCCATAGAGAAATACTCATGCATGCAATTTTTTGCCTTGGAAATCTAACTCTATAAATAGTAAATCATCGGCCTTTCACAAGGGTAAGAACTATCCAAAAATACTCTAGTTCGTCTAATGAATCGTTCGTTTTCTTTTATACAAACGCTGCCTCCATCTTTACGATCACGATAGCGATTACGACAGGCTTCAAGCAATAGTTAGTGTACTACAATATTTTCGCTGCATTGAATTCCTGTTGGTGACCTTCTGTTGTTGTCTGTTCTATGGTCAGTTTGTTGTCTCTTTGACACATTCCCCATTTCCATACTCAATTTTACAATATTTACAATTCTTCGCACCGTAAGTTTCTTTCCAGAATACAAATTACAACTTACGATCCCGAACAACTAACCTTACGACTGTCGTAACGTTATCTAGTAAAACTACAGTTTTAGACACTTTTTTTTTGTTATTTTGATAACTTTTATAGGAAAAAGTATTAAAATAAAAAAAAATGAGAAAAAAAATGAAAGCATTAATGCTATTAAGATAATTACACGCTTCAACTTGTTCAAAGAATACTAGTCAACAACGACACATAAGTTAGGACACACATTTATCATAAAATATAATGAATATGAAAACTGCTAAATTATCCAATAAAAAAAAGCCTTTGCAAAGCAAATGCATATGATTGAAAGAATCTGGCCAATCATCAAAGTAAGATAATATCGTGGTATTGAACAAAGGGGTCAAATTTATTTTGCGGAAATGATGACAAAAGTCGGCACTACATTTCGAAGATGAGAATTAATTATCCAAATGTCTTCAAAAGCATTCAAAATTGTAAGCAACCATGTTAAGGTTTAAAGTTTGAAGTTTTAATATCGATTTTGTAAAAATATTTTGGTGAAAATACGATTTTCAAAACAAAATTCCAAAATAAATTTGAAATCAATGGTTTTGATAAAAAAATTACAAATTCTGTAAACATTTATTTCGACGAATCGGTCAATTATTCATTTTGGAATAACGTATCCAATTTCATTATACGTTTATATGGAAAATACATAAAAGTAAAGTAAAGTAAAGTAATCTTTATTTAAAGTCGGGTTGCATATATACATAATAACAATTCAACTCAATTCAATATTTTATTTACGTCTCACCTTATGTATAAAATTACACAATACATTTATAAAAGATACATTTTGTATACATAAGCCAATCTGTACAGATTTATGAGAGACGATAATCACTTAAAAGAATATGTATATGACTTGTACATAATAAATATTAAACCTGAATGGTAAAATTATGCAACAAAAGTATTTAGTTATTATTTACAATATAAAACTTCTCGGCGTCGTTTAAGAATAAAATTACAGGTTTTGGCACATAATCTTATAATATCTTGAGTTCAATTTATTTGTAAATTTGTTTTTAGCACGAAGGTTTAAATTTGGCGCGCTCCCGCTTGGTCTTGCAGACCCCAAATACCCAGCCTCGTTTCAGTTTGGACCATGCTTTCTCAGTAACTGCTCATGACTGCACGCTTCTTTTTTGCTAGCTTTCTCAAAACGCGATGGCCGAGGGACACGATGCATGCTGAAAAGTTAAGAGACATTATCGAGAGTTTGAGAGGCGGTAAACAGAAACAAATGGATTTTAACGAATCTGATGATGACTTCCAAGAATCATTCGAGGAACTTGACCAGGAAAACGGTGGAACGGCGAATCCGAAACTGGACACTGCACATGATAATTCTGAAATGGAAACAAGTGAACTCGAAAAACAATTGAAAGAACTCCAAATTGAGAGTAAGAAGGCTCATTTACGCCAGCAAATAGAGAAGGAGAAAGAAAGTTTACGAACAATACACATGTCTGCTTTGACACTCCCCGAGGGACTGCAACCATCATCCTTACAACAGCATTCTGCAACAGGTGAGCCTATAAACTTTTCGCAACCTAACAAGGAACACAGTGCACTTCAAATCTTATCTTTCATATGGCCGGAACCTGTTGAACAATTCCAAACTTTTACTCTCGGAGGCGAGGTCGAGTTCCGTGTCGGTAAAAAGAAAACTCTAGATAAGGTAACGATCGAAGAATGGGGGTACGCCAACATCAGAATTATGCAAGAATTGCTCAAGCAAAAGCGTCTTAGTAACATTCAGGGTTATCTTAACTATACGGCTGACATTTATCGTTTAGCGGCCAGGAATGTTTGGTATTCCGTGTTATTATATGATAAAGAGTATCGCCAAAAACAGGCCGATGAATTATTCGAATGGGGAATTTATCGCCAGGATTTACGCGATTTCCAGTTGGTGTCTAAACGTGACAACCCTACATTTCGAGCATTTTCTGAAGCGTCGGTTGGAGCATCTAAAGGTAGGGGAAGGAATTCTAGGCCAGGGATAGACGAGCGCCGCAAAGGTCCGTTTTTACCAGATGGGAGAGAAATTTGTCGAAATTTTAATTCCAATTCATGTTTTCGATCGGATTGCAGAATGATGCATAGCTGTGCGATTTGCTTCTCTAATGCGCATTCGGCGCTTAACGGTCATTCTCAACCCACAAATAAGCCAAAAAACTAAGAACTGCCTCAAAATCGGGAATAGTCGTGAATAGAAAGGCGACCTCTACGACTAATGGTTTGCATTTCGAGGCTTGGGGTCGTCTTTTGCCTATAGACATAGAAGACCGTGAATATATTTTAGATGGAGTAAAAAATGGATTTCATTTGTGTATAAAATTTGGTCCGCATTATCCGGTTAATAGAGAAAACTATTCGTCCGCTTTCAGATACAGGTCAAATGTTGAAAATCAAATTAAGAAAGAGATAGAATTAGGAAATTATATCGTAACAAAATCTATTCCGACAATTGTGAGCTCATTAGGGGCCGTGCCGAAGCCAAATGGAGATATTCGTTTGATACACGACGCGAGTCAACCGATTGGAATTTCATTAAATTCGTATACTAGTGATACTAATTGTGCTTATATGGATATGCGTCACGCTTTAAAGCTCATCAAACCTAATAGTTTTCTTGCAAAAATCGATTTAAAAAGTGCTTATAGATCCGTGTGTTGCCATGTTTCAGATCACAATTTAACAGGTTTAAAGTGGACGTTCTTAGGTGATGATAGTCCTACATATATGTTTGATTCTAAGCTTCCTTTTGGGCACTCCCGGAGTCCAAAAATATTCCAAAAATTAAGCGAAACAGTGTGTATAATAATGAAATGTAGATATAATATTACGTGTATTGCATATTTGGATGATTTTCTAGTTATTGAAGATACAATGTTTAATTGTAATAGAGGGTTACATTTATTGATTCGTACTTTACGAGAATTAGGATATAACATAAACTGGTCTAAGGTTGAAGGACCAGCACAACGCATTACTTTTTTAGGTATAATTATAGACACTCGTGAATTGACTCTTACTATGCCACCGGAGAAACAGTCTGACTTTTATAATTTATTATTGTCTTTTCAAAAGCGTAAACGTGCAAGTATTAAACAGATTCAATCTCTTTGTGGTAAACTAAATTGGGCCTGCCAAATGGTCAAGGGAGGAAGAACTTTTCTCAGACGTTTGATTAACTCTATTTCCAGCGCACAAAACCGCAATGACAAAGTTTTATTGAATTCTGAATTTGAAGCTGACATTTCTTGGTGGTTAAACTTTATGAGTGTATTTAATGGAACTGTTAAATTCATAGATTTCAAGCCTATCACTTCCTTACAAACTGACGCTTCTTCGTTAGGAGGCGGTGGCTATTATAACGGAGATTATTTTTATGTGAATTGGGCTATTGATTTTCCGGTTTTCCGAAAGGAACATATAAACATAAAAGAAACATTGGCTGTTGTTTTATCAGTGCTTCGTTGGGGCCACTTGTGGCAAAATAAAACTGTAATTGTGCTAACTGACAATATGACTACAAAATGTATTCTAAACAAGGGATCGACAAAAAACAATGTGTTAATGAGTTTATTAAGGGACTTGTTTTGGCTGTCCGCGAGGTATAACTTTGACATTAAAGGAAAATTTCTAAGTGGATGTTGCAACATTATAGCGGATGCTGCATCCAGGCTGCATGAGGAAGGCCAACTTTCAAGACTGTATGATATCTTAACAAGTTATAGCTATATTTCTTTTAGTGCAGACGAACTGTTGAGACACGTGTCTTATGAATTTTATATTTGTAGATGGTGCAAGCCGGCCATTAGACTTGGAGATAACTGTAGGACGCTTGAAAACCAAGGGGTGGGCTGAATCAACATCAGGAACGTATCGTACGCATTTGAAGACGTACGTTCAGTTTTGTGAAGAGTATGAGTTTAAAGCGGTGCCTTGTGATGAAAAAACAGTTGAGTTTTACGTGGCTTATTTAGTGGATAAAAAACACTTTGCTTATAGTTCCATACGTTCTTATATTAACATTATATCTATTTTGCATAAAATGCACAACTTGCAAGATCCTATTTCAAATTCGTGGAATATAAAACACTTGTTAACTGGTGTTAAACGAGAATTAGGTACAAACCAATCTTGTAAAGCGCCAGTTCCACCCGAACTTTTATTGAGTATGAAAAAAGTACTTGATATGTCAAACCATAATAACATTGTATTTTGGGCGGCTTGTCTGACGGGGTTTTTTGGTTTCTTACGACCCAATAATTTTCTAGTTAAAGGAAATTTTAACCCAGAGTTCAACTTGCGCAGAATAGATGTCTTGCTTTGCAGCTGGGGTATGCTCGTACGTCTTAAAGTCATCAAAACCCTTCAGTTTCGTTCGAAGCCAATAGAAGTAGTGCTACCTCATTTGTATAATCACCCACTGTGCCCAGTTGCAGCCATGTCTAAGGTGCTTGCCTTGGTAGGAGAACCATTGGATCCCCTTTTTCGGTTATCAGATACTTCATGTTTGACATACACAGTTTTCCTGAATGCCTTTCGTTTTACATTACAACTAATGAAGTTGGACCACCTTAGTTATGGAGGCCATTCTTTTCGCAGAGGCGCGGCGACATGGGGTAGCAAAGTGGGCCTTTCAGACGATGACATAAAATTGTTAGGTTATTGGTCAAGTGATTGTTTTTCTCGGTACATAGATTGTGATATGGATAAACGGCTGAAAGCCATCTCTTCCTTCAGTACCCTTTTACCACGTTAATTTCCCCCTCTTTGGGTTTGGGACTTTATATTACTTCAATGCTTGTCATAAGATTGGGGGCATGTATGTAATTGGGGGGTTTTTAGCTTGGGGGTACCAAGCTATTAAATATTGCCATATTGTCTTATATTTTTGTTTTTATACCAAGTAAGGTAAAGTTCAATTTATTTGTAAATTTGTTTTTAGCACGAAGGTTTAAATTTGGCGCGCTCCCGCTTGGTCTTGCAGACCCCAAATACCCAGCCTCGTTTCAGTTTGGACCATGCTTTCTCAGTAACTGCTCATGGCTGCACGCTTCTTTTTTGCTAGCTTTCCCACCCACCCTCCCAGTAGCATTACTAAGGGTGCTGTGTACATGCATAGCTAATTATTAACTGTATTTTGTAGCATATATTATGATTATGTTGTGGACTTTATATTACTTCAATGCTTGTCATAAGATTGGGGGCATGTATGTAATTGGGGGGTTTTTAGCTTGGGGGTACCAAGCTATTAAATATTGCCATATTGTCTTATGTTTTTGTTTTTATACCAAGTAAGGTAAATTCGAAAATAAAAATACCATTTTCTGACAATCTGTAAAACTATTAAAATGTTCATCAATTTTAAGAGACTCAGTAAAAAGAACTTGTCTAAGATCATTATAAACAGGACAATGTAAAATAACATGATATTCATCTTCGACAGTATTAAAACAATTAAAACAACATCTCTCTTCCAGCGGCAAATTTTCATACCTCCCAGTTTCCAGTCTAATAGGAGCCACCCCACATCTAAATTTTGCAAAGGCGCTTTTTTCACAAAAAGGCATTAACAGTTTGCAGTAGTTTTCTACAACATACTCCTGCTTAAAAATATTATAGGTTCTCAATTTATTACGCCCATTTCCCCGTCTGGAAGAGGATGAACTAACAATACTTTTCCATTCTTCAATATAAATATCAAACATTCTTGACATGACTGTATCAATAAACATATTTTTATTAATATTAGTGTTTGTATTACAAAAGTCAACCAATTCAAGTTCCGTGAAATGTTTTTTAACAATGAAATTCCAATTTTTCACAATTCTATGTTTCAGACTGACCTCATCTGCCCATATGAATATTTTCCTATTAATACGATCTGGCTCCATATTTACTAATCTGTGCCAGTGTCTTGCAATTACTTTCCATTGAGTATTGTAAATTGAAATCCACCCCATGTCTCCCATAATAGCTGGATTAGGTGTATATTTATCAACAACAAGGAAGAATCTACACGCTCTCATTTGAATCGCATTAATAAATGAGAAATTCTTGCAGCCCCAAATCGCGGCACCATATTCAACAATAAGAATTACAAGTGGATCAAATAGTTTTTTATAGACGTCATATGACATGCCACTAATAGCTTTACACTTAGCTATAATTAGACCTAGAGCTTTATTTGCTGACCAAGCAACTGCTTTTGCAGTAAGACTAAAGTCTAGAAACTCATTTAAAACAAGGCCTAGATAAGCATATTCGCTGCTAGTAGCAATATTCATATCCCAACACTTAAAGACATGACTTGATCGTTCAAATGAGGTCGGTCTGAAATGGACAACATTACTCTTACATGAATTAATAGTCATTTTATTGTCAGTACACCAATGATTTAACTCATCTAAGAGGTTTTGTAACTCATTCTCAGTATTTGCTAACAGTACGATATCATCAGCATACAATAAAAAACATACTTTTTCTCCCCCAATGTCAACACCAAAATCAAATGATTTTAAGTATACAGCTAATTCATTTATAAAAATATAACCACAGTTCACAGTAAACCAATCTGTATTGAAGCTATTGACTCTGATCGAGCACCTGACCCCATTATAAAGGGACTTAATAGCCATACACATTTTTACATCAACCCCAAGAGATGTGAGTTTTCCCCATAACAATGTCCTATTAATCGTATCATACGCCTTCTTAAAATCGATAAATGCACAAAAGGTGGATTTTCGTAGTTTTTTACGAACATCGACTAAACTAGTAAGTGAAGATATTTGATCTACGGTACTCCTTCCCTTCCGGAACCCATTTTGATCATCAACTAAGGACTTATTATCTTCAACCCATTGAGACAGCCTATGTTACAATATAATTTATATGAAGCTGGGGCTAAAGCAATACCCCTATAATTTAAGGGGTCTCTTTTATCTGACATGTTATTTTTGGGTATCGGATTAATAATTATATTATTCCACATCGCTGGGACTTTACCAGTTTTAAAACACCAATTAAACAATCTATGTAAAAATATAATACAATTCTGGTTACATAAAACATCAGCTGGAATATTATCTACACCAGAGGCTTTGCCTCTTTTGCTTTTACATACGACATTAAAAACCTCTTCAAACGAAATTTCTTCTGTTAAAAGAAAGTCGCTTTCTGTCAAAACGGCAGGGGTATGATCGACTGGAATGTTCCTATCCGTAGTAACCTGGTTACCTGTTTGATTAAGTAGATCGGCATAGTCCGATTTCCACTTTAAGAAAACATCATCAACATTTGAAGATACATTACCATTTGCGTCTACAACTTCCATTGGTATTAAAGTTTTGCGTTCCGAAGCAATTCCTATCTTACCTATCTTCTTCCAAAACGTTTGTTGATCAGTTTTTGATTCCAACAATAATTCTTGCTGCAATGTGTACCAGTACTTACGTTTTGCTTTTTGAACCTCACGATCGAAAACCCTTCGTTTTGACACAAAACTGGACTTTAACTCAACACAAGACACACGAGACAATTTGCCCTTTTCCATAACTTTTCTGCACAACACATATCATTAAAAAATACACTTAAATTATCATTCCACCAAGGTTTTTTAATTCTCTTTCTCTTATTACAATACGTACTATCAGACATGACAATTACTTTTGAATGCAATTTCTGATTCATTTCTTCGCTGACAATAGCACAAAAATCAGTATAAACTTGATCAATATTACATTGGGATACTTCATTTGTTTCAAGACCTTTGATAGTATCTAAAAGTCGTAAATGTATATAATCGCCGTGACAAAAATTTGAAGGTATGTTTTTTACATCAAACTTAATAAATTCAGGACTACGATTTCCTGAGGTATGACACGACGGTAATGAGGCACCGATATTTAACTCACAATACAACAAAGAATGGTCGGGTATCGATCTCGCATTCAACCCAGTCATATTAAGCTTAGATTTTATAATTAAGTCCGAAGCTCTAATAACTTTGAAGTCTTGAAAAAAATGAAGATTTTCATAGCTAGTAATACAATAATCAACAACCGATTGACCCTTTGATGAAACACATGTGAAGTCATTGTTTGTACCAACTCTATCGTTCAACATACAACAATTGCTACTTGTTAAAAAATCAATAAATGTAGTACAGACTGAGTAACTATTACGTGTAAAATCTATAACACTTCTCATATTTATACAATCGACTCCAGGAATGTAATCATACTCATCGCCACATCTACTATTAAAGTCTCCACAAATATAAAATAAACCATCATTTTGGAATTCATAAACTTGTGAAATTAATGTGTCAAAAAATAGTTCCTTGTCTACTTGCCTAGTAGAGTGATCAGGTGGAAGACAGCAAACACATATATTAAATCTAAAATTTGACAGCCTGTGATGCAGGTACAACCATAAAATACCTTCAAAAGATTGGTCTAAAATACCAATATCAAAAATTTCAGTTAAATAATCTTTAATTAAAAAACCAACTCCACCTGACCCACACTTGGCGTTTTTATGTATGCCATTTCTGTTATGACCAAACCATTTAAAATCATTTACAAACAGTGCTTCATCTTTCTTTAGATGAGTTTCAGCTATACCTAAAACATCAAGATTTAAACATGAAATTGAATTTAAACGAACATAAAAATTGTCAGAAAAGGTATTTTTACTCCATCCGTTGACATTCCAAAAACCTATTTTCACCTATCTCCCTCCATGGTATTGATTTGAATTGTGTTGCATGTAATGTTCACTGTCGTGTCTTGGTGATCGGCGGTCGAAGCTTTCATTGTAACTATTACGTTGTGTGCGGTTATCGGAACTGTCCCTGTGTCGGCTGGTTGAAGAATGACGATCGTAACTTCCAGTGTGACTATTATGTTCACGACGCCTATTTGAACGAACATTACTTTGGGAATCTGAACGGGCGGATTCGTCAACAAGTCTAGATCCTCTCACACGTAGATCTGGGTTAACAGATTTCAGAGTTTTAGCTAGAACTCTCATATTTTCAGATTCAATGCGTTGTTGCAGGGTCATGTCAGGGTGTATATAAATGTTACTATATTGTCTGCTGACTTTAAGTTTATTTTTAGCTGACAAGATACTCTCTCGGTCATCTCTTGATTTACATGAGACAACAACTACGCCATCCCGGCCAGACTTGTTGATTTTACGTTCAACATTAAATGTACCTATTCTCGCTATTTTTAGACCCTCAATGAAAAAGGCCGCTACTCTTAATTTTAGGTTTTTAACAAAGAACATGAGCTCAGGGGAAGATGGCATAACTGCAGAATTTTATCAGGAATATTGGTTTTTGATACAGGATGAGCTTACGCAAATATTAAAAGAAACCTTTTTTGATAAAACACTTTCCGAATCGCAGAGACTTTGAATGATAAGCCTATTATATAAAAGTGGGGAGAGGGAGGATATTAAAAACTGGCGACCTATAACATTATTAAATGTAGACTATAAAATTTGCTCAAAAATTCTGGCTGAACGTTTGAAAATAGTTCTACCATCTATTATAGAAACAGATCAAAAAGGGTTTGTTAAGGGCAGAAATATTTTTGATTCTAATAGAATGCTGCAAGATATTTTCGATTTTATAGATATGGAAGACGAAGAAGGATCAATCCTTTTTCTTGATCAAACAAAAGCTTTTGACTATGCAGAATGGGAATGGTTAGATGCATGTTTAGAAAAATTTCGGGAATGGGTTAAAATGTTACTAAAAATGCTAAAACTTGTTTAATGACTAACGGTTTTCAATCAAGATACGTCCCAATTTCTAAATATTTAGATCAATCCGTCAGGGCTGTCCAATATCGCCGATGCTATACATTTTACAAGCAGAGCCGATGGCAGCCACAATTAGGGCTAATCCGAAAATTCAAGGAATAAATTTACCCCACCCTGACATAGAAAATGAAAAGAAAGAGGTTAAGATTAACATGTTTGCAGACGATACACAATTTTTTAATAAAACAGAGGAATCAATCGAGGAAACATTCAAGGTTTTAGAAATATACGAGAAAGCATCGGGTGCTAAGATAAATTATGAAAAGACTGTAGGGGTATATTTGGGTCGTTGGAAAAATAAAACACCAAAATATAAAAAAATTAGGTGGTCAAGCGAACCAATTAAAGCATTGGGAGTCATGCATGGATACAGTGTTGATATAGAAACTATATAAATAGAAAAAATAAAGAAGATTAAGGCGTGTCTTGAGGTTTGGAAATATCGTGACCTTACATTGAAGGGCAGGGTCTTAATATTAAAATCATTGATTATATCTAAAATAGGGTTCGAAATCGAAATGCGAGGTATACCTGAAAAATATAAAAAAGAAATAAACAATGTCATGTGGAATTTTATATGGGAGGGAAAAGTAAATTTAATTAAAAGGGACGTGTGTTGCTTACCGGTAGAGGAAGGGGGGATTGGTATGATCAATATAGACTCGTTCATTAAATCCAAACAGATCAAAAGTATGCAAAAGATTTTAAGATCAAAAACTGGAATACAATAGCCAAATGGTGGCTACAGAAGTTTGATATCAAATATAATTGTGATAATTTTTTAGCAAAGTGTTCGGACTTACGAGGATTACAAATGGAAAATTTTCCAAAATACTATCTTGAGTTAATTAAAACGTGGTCAAAATTTTTAAGTATACAAAGTCCAGTAAATAAAAACGATATCCTAAACCAACAACTTTTTGGAAACAAAAAAATTCAATACAACAAAAAACCTATTTTTTTCGCTAACTTCGGAAAAAGTGGAATTCATACAATAAAAGATATTTGGGATGAAGAAACGAAAAGCATCAAAAGCGACAACTTTATATACAATACTCTTAAAGATAAGAGAAACTGGATCTCGGAATGGACAAGGCTGAAATTAGCTATTCCAAAATTGTTCAAGGACAGACTAAAAAACGTCCACGTTGATCCAGAACCCCCCAAAAATGGTTATACATTAAAAATACATTTGAATTTTACGATAAACAGAATAAAGTAGTAATCCCAAGTGAGATATCTTTGAAATTAATCCAATATTCGTTAAATTTAGATATAGTTCCAAACTGTCAAATAAAATGGAATATTCAGTATAATTCGGAATTACCGTGGAAAAAGATCTGGATAAATTTAAATAAAAGTATGTCCTCTAGGAAAGCAAATCAAATTAGCTGGAAAATTGTTCATAACATTATCTATACGGAGCAAAAACTATTTAGAATCGGCAAATCAAATAATGGCAAATGCCATTTTTGTAAAACAGAAAACGAAACTCTCACACACCTTTTTCACAGCTGTAACATTATAATGGTTGTTTGGGAACACATTTTTGATGCGCTTAAAACATATAATGTATTTAATAACACTGTATATATTCCATTGAGCGAAGAACTTATCATACTTGGAATGTACGATTACAACAAAAAGTACAATGTCATAACTAATACGATTATGAATACAGTTAAATGGATTATTTGGAAATGTAGGAATATAATCAAATACCAGTCTAAAAGTTTTACTTCCAGTCAAATGATAGAATATGCAAAACGGGAACTGAGCAGTTTAATTGAATCTATGGACAAATCATTATCATCTAAAAAAGAACATTTTGCAGCTGAAATAAAACTTATAATAAATCTTATACATTATTTCTATAGTTGGATGTATTATTATGTTATATTTTAGAACATAATAATACATCCAACTATAGAAATATCCAATACACGCATTTACAAGGTCGAGCATGTGACCTATAAAATCACTGACCGACACATAACAATGTAATCCAGGTGTTAAAAGTACAAAAAATAAAATGTCAATTATATAAGTAAAGGTAAATTATTGTGTAGATTGTAGTGTGTTTTGGGGGACTTTTGATGTATTTTATTTACTGGTAGAATATTGTGAATAATTTATACGCAAACTCAATCTGTGTAATTAATATGAACGTATAACTTATGTATGGAAAAAATATAAAATAGATTTTTTTTTTATAATAGAGTCCACCGTTTATCCCTGGACGTTGGATCATTGTAAACACAGGGCCCCTTGTGTATTCTTCCCTGGGTTATACAAGGAAAATTGTATTCAGGGGATTTTCAATAAATGTATTTCAAGTCTTTAAAAAAAAAAAAAAAAAAAAAAAAAAGAACATGAGCTCTTAAGAGCTCTTTAACCGACTGATATTAATAAACAAAACATACATGTAATAACATCAGATACACATACAACACAAACATACAGACATCACATATATATATTAATACATAGATAGCACATGCAGAATAAAAACTAAGCAAGATATATTAAAACAAATGTCTAATATCAGCACATATATAGTAGCACATAGTATTTATATAGGAGTAGCACATGCAAACTTAAACACTTTAAGCACAAACAAAAGACTGCATGCAGCTTTAGCAAAGGTAATGCATAAGCAAAAGAAATAAATGGCTAAATAAAAAAAAAATAACTGCAAAAAGATAAAACATAAAAGTAAAAAAAAACAAACAGCAGGCTTCGAGATCAAGTTATGGGGCAGCAAGTAAGTACATTATTTACAAGAACTGCATGTACATTTTTCTGAAAAACACCAGGTGGAGATAAAATTTTTGAACTGGCCAAAAGTTGATAAGCTCCTTGCCTCATTTGGCAAGGAGTTCCAGAGTTTTGCTGCCTCATAACTAAAGCTTTTCTTACCATACCTTGTTGTTTTTGGCCGTGGTATATCTGCTATGCCTTTGTACTTTAAGTTATATGAATTTTCTTTAATATTTACTAAATTATGTAGGAATTCTGGACTTGATTTATTTATTATTTTATATGTCTCTAATGCAATGGTTCTCAATCTTCAGATTTTTAGTGCTGGTAGCTTAGATTGTTCAAGAAGTGTATTGTAAGAATTTACATTGCCTTGTATCGTTTTTTACTGGTATATATCAATGTGTAAAAGAAATATTATTTTCGGAGTATTATGTCTGGTCCGGTGTGAGACAATTTGGTGGTTTAAGAATTAAATTCCGGTCTTCACAAATTGAAACAAGCTTGATGTTACAGTTCCTCGAACCCTTCATGCAACATAATGGACACAAGAGGAATACAGTTTTTTTATTTTAAATTCACTAATTGTAAAAACTCACTGAATTCTGTCAAAATTAAAATGTTCCATCCATAAAAGGTTCGTTTTCACTATCATTTACCTAGAAACATATACTATATTTTTTGTAATAAATCTGTTTTATCCAGAAAAAGATCTGGTTTTATCGTTTATACATGTCTCCATTTAGCATCATATGCCACATTCAGCTCAGGAATTGATATTCATGTCTAAGATGGAGCAAAGCTAAACTTTGCCTGTATAAACGTTAACATGAAGAAATTATAATCTAATTTGTTCTTATTAAGAAACATCGATTATAGCAATTTTAATTAGTTGGAAGTGTAAATAATCATTTTATGCAAATTAGATATTTAGAATTAAATCTTGAATCGTTTTAATTGAAACGAATGCAAATTTCTTTCTGCTTATAAAACTCAGCAAAAATACCAGGCTTATAACTTCATAAACTAGATTCATCAGTGGCCCTCAAATCAAAACAGGTTCAAGTTAGTGCATACTTCTTCATTGTGGAAGATTTTACGACTATCAGCAGTTGCATCGATCAAGTGGTTCTAAAACCTCATTATAGATCACATGCTTATGATTTAATACACCAGCCATGCGCTTCGTCTACACTAGACTTATCAGTGGCGCTTAAATCAAAACAGTTTGAAGGCCAAATTAAATACGAATAAGAAGAGCATTTAAAAACTAAAATTTTCAAAAGATATTCCAAGAACGGTTAATCCAATCTATGCATATTTCGGATAATTAAAAATGTCAAAAAACAGTGAATTTCCAGGAAAATGTATATATCAATAAAATGTCACTAAAAAAAATGGTTTTTATTAATAGTTTTAATAATTGGCATTGGAATCTTTCATACATATGTTATTTTTCGATATTTTGTTCCAAAAAGAGAGTTGTGTACGGTGTTAAGCTGACCACATAAATCCATATGTACGGTGCATAGTTAAGTTGCTGTACACCGTACACAAAACTTTTATTTTCATACTCGTCTATTACCCCAAAAATTTCAAGGAATGAGTAATCACAGGTAGGTTTATAATTTGTAACTATTACTTTTGCCCTGTATTAGCTTTCTTTCAGATAAAACATGTAAATGTCTCGACAACTGTATCAAAATTGAAAGTTGGTGTTGACATTCACAACTATTAATTTTGCGCATGAACAAGATAATTGTTCTTATTAGAATATCAAAGTTGTTTTATGAACAGGCAAAAATCGATGAGAAAATGATTTGGGAGCAGAAATTTCATTAGAGAAATGCACATTTAAGGAAGTTTGCAGCTCAGTTTCAAAATAAATAACTTTCCATTAAACTAATATTTATTGATAGGGGATGAATTGAGGAATCAAAAAAGCAAAAAAAAAATATAGTGGTCAATGTGCTTGTTTTCGAGATATAAGCCATTGAAATTTTGGCGTAAAAATGTTCTCTCTTGATTTTTTCATAGCTTTATCTTTGACCAGTTAAAGATCTCAAAAACTATTAAAAATAAATAACATTTTATAAGACTTTTAGAAATGGCTTACAATTATACATGTAAAAGATTCATAAAAAGAAAAATGGGGGTCCATGGGCAAATTTTTTAAAGGCATTCAAATGGATAAAAACAAAAGATTTCGAAAATCTGACAAAAATTCCAAAACATGACAAGCAAACATCCTTAACATTGATAAAGCAGAAGAAAGATTTTCGTTACCGTGTAAGGTCAAAATCGAACACGCCCGCTTGGTTAGTACCTAATATATCCGCTGTACTGATGATACACAGCGTCCTTAGTAACTTCGTTGCTCCAACTCTAAAATCCAAATGACCACTGTTTTCTTCACTTTAAATGAATATTACTGATTTATATTCTAGCTAAGCTGGTACAAGTAAACTAAAGAAGATAACTAAAGGGAAACATTGAAGTGAATATTTGAAAAAAGAATCGGTTAAAACTTTAAATAAACATGTGCTGTAATGTATTTATTTATTTTTTTTTTTTTTTTTGGGGGGGGGGGGGGGAGGGGTTTCATGGCCATTCTTATTGTTTTTGTGTACGTTTTGTTATCGTACACATTTTAGTTTTCGTGGAGTTTTTATGGCATGCTGTTAATATTTTCTTCTGTTTTTATTTTGCCTATTTTTTCTTTTTACTGTAGAAATGGATTTTTTTTTAAAATATACTTTTAAAAACTATGTAACTATAAGTTTTGTTGGTGCTGTATCTCTCATAATTTCAAGACGAATACACCAAAATCTATAACTTTACGATTGATCGAGTGCACCTTTATATTTCTGTTACTTATTCCCAATAAATAATTTATCAGCAAGTCGGACTAATTGGACCTAGCGCAACTCAAGACTTTCCTGTTGGGTGCTTTATTCTAGGAGACAGCATTTATCCAAACACAAACACCTTTAAGTTCGTAGTGTTTCGTCCGTTCGTAAGATGTTGAGAAATCTATTGGTACTTTACGGAACGGAACGAAATGGAACAGAACGGAATTTCATTTGAGGTATCCATAGAGGCATCTATCAAAATTTAGAAAAATCTAAAAAACAAAACTTATTTTACGGTTTTCAATATACAGATTACACAATTAAATACTATATATCATCTTCACATGTTAAATGTGTAATTATATACATCGGGAAACTTTTTAATTTATTATTCCGTTCCGTTCTGGTCCGTAAATTACCAATTGCTATGAGGAATTGGTATTTAACGGACTTGAACGGAAAAGAACATCCATAATATAATTATAAATACACATATACTTATAAAACATTTTAATATTATTAAATTATTTTCTAAAAGAAATATTTGATGAGTTTTCATTGAAGAAATGAATTTATAGCAAGCGAGTAGGAATGTTATTTGCACTTGATGATGTCGGCGTATTTATCGTATAGATCGGTTAAAAACCCAAAACTAATTTACATAATGTATTTATAACAAACGATAAGGAATGTTAGTTGGCACTAGTTAATATCCGCGTATTTATCATGTTTATAGATCGGTTACAAAAACCCAAAACTCAAGTTACGTGTGTAAATCTAGGCGATAGCAATACATTGATATGTCCTCACGATCATATCGATGTAAAAATCAAAACAATAAAATAAGTTTTAACTAAACTTTCGTTAAAGTGGGTCAGGCGAAAAGAATTGCGAACTAGATCTGAAACTCGTCATTATTCACTCACATGGAATATGGGCTCAGTATTTGCAGACTTAGTGAACAAGTATGTTATTTCGAAAATGAGAGTTTCTTATAATGATATGGCAATCTGGTTCAATACCAGTGAGGGAGCTCATATTGCTACCAATATTTCCTAGTTAAGTAGAAGACGGACATGTTTTCAAGAGTAAACTTCAGCACCGCCCACTTAAAGGCGATAGCATACATAAAAAATCGTTAATGGTTGCTGTCTTGGAAATAACGCATGGTCGCACCACCTCCAGTAAACATTATATCTTTTTACTTTTAGAATTTGAAATCCCCCAAAAAGGTGCAATATTTTTTGTTTATGCCGCGGGCGTCACACATTGGCGTATAGACCGGGGTGCACCAGACGTACAGTGAAAATTTACAAAGTCGTTATACGTTAGTTGCACGCCCGAAGAACGCTAAGCAATCGTTGAACGCGCGTTGCATTTGTTTGAAGTACGTTGAAATGCTTGGTGAACGCTATTACTCATGAAAATTGTATGCAGCTTAACATTTTTCATCCAGCTCAACCGTTTGTATCACGTATACCTGTACGCTACACGCACGCAATACATACGCTACAAGCGCGTTGAAAACGTTACAGATAAGTTTGAGACAAGTTTAGGGCACGTTGTATACTCTTCAAGATTGTTCAACTTTGACTAATGCCGGCGTCACACATTGGTGTATAGACCGGCGTGCACCAGACGTACAGAGAAAATTGACAAAGCCGGTATACGTTATTTGCACGCCAGAGGAACGCTAAGCAATCGTAAAACGCACGTTGCAGAAGTTTTGGGAATGTGACACCACCTGATTGTGCCTATTCACATTCCCATTTCGTATATAATCCTGCTGACCATGTAATTTCTGGAGACCTTAACATAGTCAATAACTACAAGTTGAGACAACTTTTGTCCAAGGGTCCGAAATACAGAGAGCCACAGCCAATCAATTTGAAGCAGAAATTCAAACTACTAATGGATTCTGTTGAGGATTATGCAAAAGACTGGGCAAAAAGAGAAAAGGTTGAAGTTGACACTCTTTCGGAGTGGGTAAAATCAGTGAGGTCATTGATTCAGATACAAGTTAGTAAGCTTAAAGGGTCAATGAGCACCATAGCTCCTTCCATCTTTAAAGACCCTCATGTCATAGAGGAGTTGTCTTGCCTCCATGACAAATATGTTATCGTTCCAGCTGACAGAGCCTCAAACAATATTGTTTTGTTTGCAAGAAACACTACATTGACTGTCTGATTAAGGAACTCGGGATAAATAACACACTTGGAAATCCTACATATACACTAAGTACGCTTACGAAGCAGGAGATCCTGGAAAACTACAAATCAGTTATAATCTCCTTAGGTGTTAATCCAAAGGATGAAGACCAGGATCTTCCATCCTTATATTGGATTCCTAAGCTTCACAAGAATCCTTATTATAAGGAAACGTATATTGCAGGTTCTACCAAGTTTTCCACTAAACCCCTTTCTAAATTTCTTACTGCCATACTCACTGCAGTAAAAGAAGGACTTCAGAAATATTCCGAAACGGCATATTCAAGAAGTGGTGTTAATCAGATGTGGATACTGAAAAATTCAAAAGAGTTATTGGTGAATTTACAATCTCAATCACTAAAACATTGTACCAACATTAAAACCTTTGATTTTTCAACTCTTTACACCACTATTCCACATACATTTGTTTACATGTATCAAACTTAAAGCTCGATTGACAGAACTCGTCAGCTTATGTTTCTTTAACAAAAAGGACACAAGACGTTTTAAATATCTAGTTTTTGGGCAGGCATTCAGCTTACTTTGTTAAACATAATACAGAGTCGAGCAAAAAATACAGCGACCGGAATATTACTGCCATGCTGGACTTTTTAATTGACAACATATTTGTTGAATTTGGTGGTTTGGTCTTCCAACAGACTATTGGAATCCCAATGGGTACTAAGTGCGCTCCTCTTCTTGCAGATTTGTTTTTGTATTCCTATGAATCAGAATTTATCCAAGGGCTTGTACAGAAAGAAGAAAAGAAATTAGCCCAGTCTTTTAATTTCACCTTTCGATATATAGATGATGTACTGTCTCTTAATAATAATAGATTCAGTGATCACTTACATTTAATATATCCAAGTGATCTTGAAATTAAAGATACTACCGACACAGATAAATCTGCTTCATATTTAGACCTTTTTTCTCGAAATGACTCGACTGATGGCAGGTTAAATACCAAAATTTATGACAAACGCGATCATTTTAATTTTCCTATAGTCAACTTTCAATTTCTCTGTAGCAACATTCCAGCGGCACCAGCATATGGAGTATATGTGTCTCAATTGCTACGTTACTCTAGAGCTAGCTCAAAGTACGTTGATTTTGTTGAACGAGGAATATTGCTTTCTCAAAAGTTGCTAAGACAGGGCTATGGATCAATCAAATTAAGGTCATCACTCAAGAAATTTTACGGTCGCCATCATGAGCTGATTGGCCATTATGACAAAAGTGTGTCAGAAATCATATCTGATATTCTTCTTCGGTCATAATAACCTTCCATCATTACCGGACTGAACAAAGAAATAACAGGACAGGTGTCGTATACGGTGCAGAAAATGCTTACCCTTCCGGAGCACCTGATTTCACTCCCTGTTTTTAGTGGAGTTCGCGTTGTTTCTTTATTCTTTATTATTTATAACTGTAACTGTTGATGTAAATGTCTTTTGGTTTTACGAGTCTTTGTTTACTCCTTGATTTTTATTGTTATTGTCTTTGAAGTACGTCGAAATACAAAGATATACGCTTGGTGAACGCTATAACTCGAGGACATTTTTTATGCAGCATAAAAAATTTCATCCAGCTCAAGCTTGTGTCTAGTGTATACCTGTACGCTACACGCACGTTATACATACGCTACAAGCGCGTAACGCGCTACAGATAAGTTTGAAACACGTTTAGGGCTCGTTGTGTACGTTTCGAAATCGTTCGACTTTAACTAAAACGTATGCAGGTGTGTTTGTAACAAACACCCCATAATAGAACGTCCAAGATACGTTTTCGTTATTTCCTCAGAGAATTTCTGTTAAATCCAAATGGATAAAACCGAAATCTGTCAATGTCCAGCAATTTCTTCTCTTATGTCTTATGCTTATAAAGTAACTGTGCGAAGTCAGTATAAATATTTGAAGATGTGGTGTAATTGCCAACAATACAACTCTCCACAAAAGTCAAAATAACACAGATATTTAAAACTATAGGTCACCTTCAACAATGATCAATACCAATACCGCACTATAGTTATTTATTCACGTACTTCAGTAAAGAAAATAAACGAAAAATATATTTCGATTTACCAAAATTAATAAATTGAAATATTTTACACAACCGACATTATTTTAAACATACATGTACATAACAACAAGAAACTATGTAGATGCATGCACCTACAATGAAAGTTCATTTTTATTTAATGAAATAATGTCAATAAAACTGAAGATCCTTCCCATTTCCGGCGTTCCGTTAGAAACATTAAACGACTACATTATACAAAGGACCACTTTACCACTAAGTCTTCCTTGTTTATCTATTAACAAACTAAAATGTTAGGATTTGTCATTTTTCTGAGCCTCAACTTTTACTTATCTGCTGCAGGTAGGTATATACATAATAGTTGATTGTTAGAATGAATCAATGTTTAATACATCGTATAGCTGCACAATGAAGGTATATGATTTGAACACTATTACGTGTCAGTTAAGGTTGATGTGGAACTTCTGACTGACATGGCTGTGTTCAAACCAAAGAACTTATTCTGAGTGCAGAACAATAAGTGCATCTGGAAACATTTCATGGTGGTGGTTATGGTGTTCCGTTTTTGTCCTTTTGCTTATTAGTATTTTGTGTCTATGTGTGTAACACTCATACGTGTATTTGTCTTAAGGGAATCAAGTAATGCAGGGAAAATTATACCATATGTCTGCTGAGTCCATTTGAATTCTAACATAATTATATACACCATAATACAAGAGATGTTTCTACAAGTAACAGGATCAATGCTGTTGGAGATTATACATGTATGATGCGGAGAACAACTTTCAAAAGTGTGTTCTTGACAGCAGAATGAAATATGTGTTATTCAACTTATAATTTTACCTCAAATGAAAAGTACTCAGAATATTTGTCATAAATGTATGACCACAATACGCTTTAAAAGTAAAGCATCTTAATCTACATGTAACTACATAATATTAATAAAATTATACAAGGTTAAGCGGTTCCCTTCGACGGTTTCAGCATTTCAAATTTTAGTTCTGAAATAACATTCATGTATCAGATTTCACATTTGGAGTGCACCTTGAGTTAAATAAACGCCTACATTTTGCCCATTAGATCATTTTCAAAACAAAATTTCCGCATCAAAATCCCTGCCCAACTCCCCCCCCCCCCCCCAAATAAAAATAAAAATAAACTGATCGATGCCTAAATGACAAATTAAACAAGTTCATATGGTTCTTCTTTATACAATCATTTCTATTTGAGAGGGTCGAGATCAGATTTGAAATAAACAGATAGGACCTTCGAATTTATGATAAAACAAATTTTGGAAAGCATTTACAAAATCAAGAGGCAGAATAGTTCTTCTTTATACAATCATATCTATTTGAGAGGGTCGAGATCAGATTTGAAATAAACAGACAGGACCTTCGAATTTATGATAAAACAAATTTTGGAAAAGCATTTACAAAATCAAGAGGCAGAATGATAAAAAATGGCTGCAAAATAAGATGAATCGGAATATGGCCAAATCGTGATGACATATTCTCAATCAAAATTTCGCCAAACAAGTTATCACAGAAGTGCTGACTACTCAGTCAGGATTCTACTTCGTCAAAATTATCATCACATTACGCCAGTTTATTTTTACAATGATCGTAGAAATGGAAGCCATTGTAGGGATGACGCCCTGCCCAATTTAGCTCTTGGAAACCGATAAATTTATCCCCATTGCACCATTACGATCCTTATATGTCAGTTGCATTTTAAAAGACAAATGTATCTACTAGCTAAGGAGCATCAGTTAATGTTCTTGCCTGCATTGAATCAACTTAAAACTATTGTCCGATCGGTTGCCAGGTGGAATTTTCGAATAAACATTTAAATAACTATTCGAACACACCTACTCTGTTTTTGTGATTCATTAGAAAGGTATTTCACTTGACCCATATATTTCATCTTTTAGTACTGTAATGATTTTTTTTTATGTTATAAAGTCAACCTGTAGCCTCGATATATAAAAATGATAGAATCTGAAGCGAGATGATGTATAAGTCTCGCTTTATAAGTTTTCAAGACAAAATATTCAACTCAAACGCGCCCTAACATAAAAAGGTGCAATTATATTCGATTTTCTCTTTTTGATACAATTGTTTCCCATTTTTTAAAATTTTTTCTTGCGTCACATAATGGAAGGGCAGACACGAAAGTTACTGATTTAATAGATTGATATGTTCTCCGTTCGTGGTATTTTGTTTTTAAAAATCTGAGGTTAATCATTTTCTACATCCAACTCATTTCGTCGACTTGATATCTAATTGTTCTGCTTAACTTTGTAATAGATAAATTGAAAAATTATGCAAATGCTGTTTTAAAAAAAAACACTTTGCAATGGAGGATAAAACGGTCTTTTTTTTTTGTTTCTACTCACTTTTAAAATTTTTGTTTCTATAGTAAACATTTATCGCCTTCTCTAACAAAGAGCTTCGATTTCAACCGGTTTTCCGCCTGTACTGGGCTGATGATACCCTCGAGGAATTAAAACTCCACTAGCTGTGGCATCGACCAATCATAGAATCAAATCACGCTTCGTATACAAAAATTAAAAAAAAGATATTACTACCAATTCTGCGTCATTTGATACCGTATCTCGCCTTCGATAACATTCATGTCGGCTTGGAATTTATTTTTGTCGAGACGTCGACCTTTTTTCCCCGCGAAAGCAGTTTTTTTCAGAGTAATTACCTTTCCCATGCGATGCTTCGAATGGTTATAGTAACACAATGCTACCTTCAATTCCTCAACCTGTCCGTCCGTTCGTAAAACCCTTGTTGAAACTCTTGAATCGGAATCTTTCAAGAGATTCTAAGAATAGGAAATTTCTTACACCATAATTTGTTGGGTTTTTTTCACTTGCCAAAATGAACTTTCCATAATGGCACACACGACATAGATCATCATTTTACAAAAGAAAAACATGTCATGTTTGGTATTTTTTACAAATAGTAACACAAACCCTTAACTGACAATAATATAAAATAGCCTCCGAAACGATATGATATTAAAAAAATACCAATCTAATTAAAATTAAATCCTTTAATTGTTCCCGTTCTGATATGTCGCGCAGCCTTGATGCGCGACATATCAGAACGGGAGCTATTTAAGGATTTAATTTTAATTAGATTGAAAAAAATATTGGTATTTGAATATGCTTAAATATTAGAAAAACATTACAACCTGCATGTATATTTACCTAAATTACTGAATTTGTGTTACTAATATTTGATAAATTTCAACCTTTTTAAAATAAATATTTCCAAACAGTCATTTTCCCGTATACACTTTGAACATTACGAAAAAAGTTTGTCTTTTCGTATGTTTAAAACTTCAGATAAAAGTGTAAACTCTCGCTCGTGGAATACGCTGTTTTAATTTACAATTTTAATGGTCAACGGGAGATAACAATAAACATTTGTTTTGAAATGTTAAGGTCTATTACGTCAAAAACCTAAAATTCTGTAATGGAACACGTCCACACAAAGACCAAGATATAAATATTATAATTCTTGATCCGATGACACTATAAGTTCAACTTGCAGATTTCTTTTTCAAACAGTTGCAATTCCTACTTACTTATACATGGTAAACATTATCTTTTAACTTGTGACATCTCAATATGTGTGTGTGGGATAGAATCGAGGACAACTCAAAGCTTAACAATTACTATTGCCATTTGTTTAATCCTTAAAATCGTTTCAAAAGCCACTTGTTCATCTGTACTGAAAGTAATATTGCACAGTTATTTTCGAATTTTCTAAAGTAGAAATCTATAAATCACTAAACTGTGTGACACAGTTGTAACAGACAATCAAATTAATTTCTGTTCTTTTTGTGACGTATTAACCAAATATTAAACCAATTTTATGATGAATACAAATGTAACCTTTGTATGAGGTAGATTTGTAGGAATATCAACTGTAAGGGTATACATTGACCTCAAATTTACTCTTCTATCGATATACTTCTATTTCTGTTCGATATAGTGTCGTATTGACCTCAGACAAAGAGAATAATAAATATAAATCAATTGTTTTAAAAACAATTGTTGACGGTCTTTCTCCTCTGAAACATGATTGATTGATTGTTTAATTGATTGATTGATTGGTTGGTTGGTTACCTCATTCCTTTTTGAAGGTGTCTACAGTAAACTTTCAGTGAATGGAAATTGGGGCAGATGAAATGGATGGAATAGGTGTTCAAAAACGTGTGGCGGCGGCAGGAAATATAGGTCCAGGCTTTGCAACAACCCCTCTCCTAATGCTGGCGGATTAGACTGTAATGGTGTCTCTCGGGAGAACTCTAGTTGTTCTTCTAATGTTTGTCCAAGTATTATAAGAATGCCAAGTATGTTATATATAACAACAAAAATGACATGGTGTATGTACTTATATAATGGACGGAACGATTGAAATTACGTCGACGATGTTCGTAAAGTTTTTATGAACAGTATGTCTTCCTCAATCTTGGATCTGATTGAACTATCGAACAATAAGACTTTTAAATGTCATACATAATAATCGTAATAATAATTTAAAATAAAACACGTATATATATGTTCAGATTTAATATCATAAACATTATTTAACGTTGTCCGAAAATAAAGAAAATATATAATGATATTCATTTTTCAGTGCATGGAAACTGGGGAGGATGGGGAGCGTGGAATAGGTGTCCAGTAACGTGTGGTGGTGGCCGACAGATATCAAACAGGGCTTGCAATGACCCCTCTCCATCAGATGGTGGATCAGCATGTAGTGGCAACTCTAAGAAGTTCCGTAGCTGTTCTATTGATGAATGCCCAGGTAAATGAAGTACAGGTCAAGCAAAATAATATATATACTAAGTGCTTATAGAAACGCACAACTGTGTGAATTTTCCAGTTTATTTTATTGAAATTCAAATCCATAGGTGTTTTTATACAAAAATTACGAGTCGTTTTAAGATACAGAAGATCTCTTAGAATATCCATATTGAGCAAAACTTGTGCGGACTCTGTATGAACCATTGGAACAAGGGTTGTCAACAGTTGTACAGTTGAGAAATTGTCAAATGATAATTTGGATTTTATACTTTCGTTCTAAAACGGACAAAATGTGCTCATGTGGAATTTTCATTGTAACGACTTATACAATGGACGGAACGATTGAAATTACGTCAACGAGGTTCGTAAAGTTTTTATGAACAGTATGTCTTCCTCAATCTTGGATCTGATTGAACTATCGAACAATAATACTTTTAAATGTCATACACAATAATCGTAATAATAATTTAAAACAAAACACGTATATGTTCAGATTTAATATCATAAACATTATTTAACGTTGTCCAAAAATAAAGAAAATATATAATGATATTCATTTTTCAGTGCATGGAAACTGGGGAGGATGGGGAGCGTGGAATAGGTGTCCAGTAACGTGTGGTGGTGGCCGACAGATATCAAACAGGGCTTGCAATGACCCCTCTCCATCAGATGGTGGATCAGCATGTAGTGGCAACTCTAAGAAGTTCCGTAACTGTGCTATTGATGAATGCCCAGGTAAATGAAGTACAGGTCAAGCAAAATAATATATATACTAAGTGCTTATAGAAACGCACAACTGTGTGAATTTTCCAGTTTATTTTATTGAAATTCAAATCCATAGGTGTTTTTATACAAAAATTACGAGTCGTTTTAAGATACAGATGATCTCTTAGAATATCCATATTGAGCAAAATTTACAACCTTATCCTTACACCATATACTAAATTCAAAATTTGGGGGGACTCTTTATGAACAATTGGAACAAGGGTTGTCAACAGTTGTACAGTTAAGAAATTATATGATGATAGTTCGGATCTAATATTTTATTCTTAAACGGAAGAAATATGCGTATAATGGAAAGAAAGATAGAAACATCGTAAACGAGGTTCGTAAAGAAATAATGTAAGTCGTCATCATTTGGATATTGTCGAATTATGTAATGGTGTATGTATAAGTTTAAACCGTTGTAATTATGATATAGAAAAAAATGGTGTCATGACGAACAATGTCTCTAATATTTGGTACACACGCACTTTGGTATCAGTGTGTGACCGAAAAGGATTTTTTTCTACACTAGGCAAGTTTGATGATCTTCTCCTGTTTCAATATTATACACACTAGTACTTGTGCTGATTTTGTGCTTTTAGCTGAAATTAAAATCTTGTCATGGTCAACTAATTCACGATAACGTTCCGTGTGCTGACATTTTAACGCATAATAAACGCGTTAAAAAATTCATGAAATAAAAAAATATGTTGCACATCAATACACAACAATTCGGTGATCTTCAGTTGTCTTCTATGCATATTTCACAGATGGAGATTTAAATCATTTGTAATTATGCCAGATCTTCTTATATGTAAATGTTGTCCTCCAAACACCTTATGTCAATTTCAGTACATTTTGTCTATACAAATGGCCACTCAATTCAATTGAGAATTAATTGTTTAGTGTGTCTTGTGCAATGTCGCATTTATATTTGCCCAAAACTTTTCTGTAAATTTTTGGGAGACAAAACAGACATGAATTCAAGTTCCTTAATTCTTACCAAAGCAAGTATATAAATATTATTGTATATATAATAAAATACGATATGATGTTTGTAGTTCTTTAATTTCTCTTTAGAGTACCAAGGTATACAGTATCTTACACCATCAAGTGAATAAACTATACATAAAGGCTAATATAGCTGTTGAACACGATGGCATTAGTAATAGAATACTGAAAAATGACGTTTTTCCTTGCTTGTACTTACTCTAAAATAATTGCAGCAGACAAGACATTTATAAACAAGTTGAAATTAGCTCAAGTTATATCTATCGAATTGTGTCAAGTCTATTGTTTCCAAATATTGCCATATTGCTTTGTTTGTGCAATTTTTTGGGTGTTCACTTTATAGCAAAAAATCTATAAAAATATCATTCTTGATTATGCCAGAAAGAATCAGCTTTATACCAAACTATGGACATAACTAAAGACTTCATTCCTACACAAGACAACGAAGAACGAATTTTAATATTTACGTATGTTGGATTTGTTTTAATTTAACATTGAATAATAGGAAAGCTCCTCTCATTGATACAAAGGTATGTCGCAGAAAGACGGCAGCTACATGTTTTTACGATAAGATATTAAAACTGCTTTGAGAGAAAGGTAAAAGCACGTAAATTTTCCCTCTGTCTTTTGTTTTCTTGGTTTATATCATTGACATTGACGATGATATGCTTGTTTTTTGTAGATTGTAGAGGTCCTTTCATAATATAAGCCTACATATTATAAATATTTAAATATCTCTCAGTTTTGTCAGTCCGCTTTTCAATAAATGAATAAAGATATGATTCAAGCGTTCTCATCGTATTTTCTATTGCGTGGTCCCCAATTGATAAACAAGTGGTGGACCACGCAATAGAAAATCAGTTGAAAGATTTTTATGTTGTGCTTTTAAACTGTTGTCAAAGACAAGGGGTGGGTTGGGCGCTCAAGTTTTAGCCGTCAATAATATATAAATGCCTGACTTTAGTTAGGAGCCTCGAATTCAGTATTTGTAGTTGGTTGCTGTCATTTGTTTTTTTGGTTATTGATTTCATATTTTAATTCATTATGCCGTTGCTATTCTCATTCGAATTGTTTCAGATTTGATTATGTGATGGCCTTTTATAGCTGACTATATAGTAACAGTTTTGGTAATTGTTGATGACTGTATTGTTTATTATAGTGGCTTTTTAGTAGTTTGCTTTACTTGTTACGGATTTACCACTCTAAAATCAAATTTTGACGTTTTCTTACTATGAATATAACATTCCTGGAGACATATATCTGTGTCAACAATTCTAATAAAATTTTAATAATCATAGCTTACGCGGATTAGAATCGTTAGGAACAAACGAGAGTACATTTGGAGCCATTCTTACGCCTATAATATACAATAAGTTGCCGTCCGATGTACGGAAAAACATAACCCGAAACCGTGGAAACGACGACTGGAACATCGAATCATTGAGAACAGCAATAAAGAGGGAAGTATGCGTACAGGTCGCAGGACAATCTACAGGTCCAAGTAATAAAGATTTAGAAAGTTTACCGACCGCTTCGTTTATTGCCGAAACATTTAACGGAAAGAACGGAAAACAGTCACGTAAAAAATGTTTATTTTGTGAAGAATCCCATCATCCAAATACATGCAAAAACGTGAAAGATGTTGAGAAACGAATAGAAATTGTGAAGCGAAAAAAGGTATGTTTTAACTGTTTCGGAAGTCATAGAGTAGCTGAATGTAAGTCTGAATTTAAATGCCGCCAGTGACATCACACGAGCATACATGTGCAAGTATATAACACAGAACCAAAGAGCTTGACCGAAAACCAGTATAGTTCACTAAAGACCGTAGCACATACCGCCGTAGAGGAAACGCCACTGGAGCTAACCACATCCTTACATTCTACTGTTACTGTACATACAGATGTTTTACTGAAAACTGCCGTAACTCCAGTTTGGTCCGAAAATCGATCGATAAAGACAAATATTTTACTTGACGAGGGAGCACAGAACTCATTCATAACTGACGATTTAGCTAGAAAATTAGAAATGAGTCCACCGAAAAGATTGCACTGAAAATATCTGGATTTGGAGGAAACGTAGGACAAGTTCGTCATCTTAATAAAGCAAACATAGCTATTGAAACAGTTGATAATCAAAGAATAGAAATAGAAGTAATAATTGTACCGAAAATTGACGCTCCTATTCAGACAAAATCACAAAAGGAAATAAAAGCACTGCCATACTTACATTTTTTACGACTAGCACATCCGATATGCGCAGAAGACAAGTTTAACATATCTTTATTGATTGGCGAAGACTATTACTGGTCAATAATTGAAGATGAAATAATAAGAGGAAATGGACCGACCGCAGTAAAGTCGAAAATTGGTTATCTCTTGTCGGGACCCGTACTAACTAAGAACGGAAGTAGTTCAAAACAATCGGCAATGATGAATATTTTGACGGACCACGGAGCCGTTGTTTGCGACTTGGAAAAGTTTTGGAACTTAGAATCGTTGGGGGTTTCAGGAAGCAATAACATTAAAAGTCAGTCTGAAGTTGTAAGAGAATACGGAGAAAAGTGTATAATACTAGAAAATGGAAAGTATACAGCTAAGTTACCATGGAAACCAGACTTTCTTCCTCTACCGCATAACATGGAATTGGTGAAACAGAGGACAGGTAACGTTATTAGACGTTTAGCAAACAAACCTGATTTACTTAAAATGTATGGAGATATCATAATGGAGCAGAAGAGAAGACATTTTATTGAAAAGGTTGAGGAAACAAAACTTCCTACCGATCGACCCGTACACTATATCCCACATCACCCTGTTGCCAAGGAATCATCTACTACGCCAATACGCATTGTTTATGATTGTAGCTGCAAAGATGGAAGAGATGATCCAAGTCTAAATGAATGCTTAGAATCACACCCACCTGTTATGAATGACATTACGGGAATATTTATGAGATTTTGCGCTAAGAAATATGCTACAACTTCAGATTTAGTAAAGGCATTTCTACAAATACAGCTCGACGAGAAAGACCGAGATGCAACGAGGTTCTTATGGCTTAGCGATCCTACAAACACATCAAGTCCGCTAATAACATATCGCTTCAAGTTCGTACTCTTCGGAGCTACATTTTCACAATTCATTTTGAGCGCCACACTTCTCAAACACTTTAAGGAAAATCCGGGGAAACTTTCAGATACACTTGAAAATGGGTTGTATGTGGACAACATTTTAACTAGCTTTGATAACGAAAATAGCGTAATAGATTATTACAGGAGATCGAGAGAATTACTTACGAAAGGCGGATTCAACCTACGCTCTTAGAATTCAAAACAAGAAATCGCTAGCAAAGAACAAACCTTAGACAAAGATGAGCTTTCTAAAATTCTTGGTATGCAATGGAACGCTAAAACGGACAAGTTGTTTTATCAAAGTAACACATTCGAGATGGACAAAAAAAGGAAAACTAACTAAACGATATATTTTACGGCAATTTTACGGATTTTCGATCCGTTAGGACTATTAAGCCCAGTTACTGTAAAAGCGAAAATCTTTATGCAATCACTTTGGAAGCTAAATTTGGAGTGGGACGAAATATTAACGGAAGATATTCAATCAAATTGGATATTAATTTCACGAGATCTGGCATCGAGCTTAGAAACAGAGATTCATCGAAGTACTCAAACAAAAAACGAGAATAACAGAAATTTACCAACTCTTCATGTATTTACCGATGCTTCAACTCATGCGTACGGCGCATGCGCGTACATCATGTATGACAGAATACCAACAATAGTAATGGCAAGGAATCGAGTTGCGCCTATCAAGACTATAACTTTACCAAAACTAGAGCTCATGGGGGCTGTAATTGGAGCAAGACTTGCTGATCATATTTGCAAAAACTTTCCGGATACTTTCAGTGGAATACAATTTTGGAGTGATAGTCAAATCGTACTGAGTTGGCTTGCATCCGTAAAACCACAGAGACAATTTATCAAAAAAAAAGAATTGAAGAAATTAAAAGTTTGTGTAGAGATAATGTATGGAGATACTGCCCTACAAAAGACAAGCCCGCAGATCTGCTTACACGTGGTATAACATCTGATGAACTGCAACAGTATGAAATATGGTTTAGTGGACCTAAATGGTTAAACAGCAAAAAAGATTGGCCGACATGGAACGGAAACAATGTAACGTCTAGTGTATGTACAACAATGTCGGAGAACGATGACAAAATTGAAACAATGGAGAATAATCAAAATGTATGTATTGGGATAGGAAAAATCATAGATATCGAACGGTACAATTCTTATAGAAAATTAACCCGAATTACCGCATATGTAATGAGATTTGCAACAAACTGCAGAGCAACGGAAACTGAACGAAAGAAAGAGTTGTTACGTATTGATGAAATTGAAAATGCAAAATTCCTATGGATAAGATATACACAAGGTAAAATATTTAGTGACGAAATAAATTGTGTAGACTTCACAGGAGCGCTAACGATAAGGAACAGACACAACGAAAAATCGAAGGCTTACATTTGCCTATTTACATGTGCTGTCACTCGAGCAGTACACTTGGAATTAGTTTACGAATTCAGCGAAGAATCTTTTTTATTGGGTTTCCGGAGATTGGTAAGTCGACGATCAGTGCCGAAAATAATGATGTCAGACAATGCGCTAACATTTAAAGCTGCTTCAAACGAAATTTCACGACTTTGCAATTCTAGAAATTCAGAATTATTCAGTTATTATCTGAACATTCTTCTGTTTCATCGATATTCTTAAACGGAACTAAGAATAAACTGAAAGAAAGATAACAATTAAATCAACGGTGTTCGTATTGTTGTTTTGTATGCCAACGTCAAAGTAAGAATACCAACACAAAACCTCATTTCGCACTGCAAGTTCATGACGCCGTTAATAATTAGTCCAAATTGGAATACTGCTTTGCAATATTGTGCTTCATCTGTTTCTTGTTTAAAAGCATGATATGGTAAATCATATCGAGTCCCTACGTTCATATTAGTTTCTACTTCTCTTGATTTCAATTTTGAAAACACTTTACATTGATGTATGAAAGAAACATAATGGTCGTAAGCTGTTTTCGTGTTTGGACAACACTGCATATTGGCGTTCATGTAGTTGACCCTTGTTAGATTTTTGTCAACAGTGTTCTGCATTTTTGAAGTTAATGCAATTGTTCGTCTCTTTTGATTTAAGAACCACAGCCGAGGATGTGTAAACGAAAAATACGTCTGGCGTACAAAACAGATGGCATGTACATTTTTTATTGAACTTACGAACAATAATGATAGAAAATTTCAATACTTTTAATTGTCATACACAATAATCGCAACTATAATTTAAAACAAAACACTAAAAAATATTATAAACATTATTTAACGTTGTCCGAAAATAAAAAAAATATATAATGATATTCATTTTTCAGTGCATGGAAACTGGGGAGGATGGGGAGCGTGGAATAGGTGTCCAGTAACGTGTGGTGGTGGCCGACAGATATCAAACAGGGCTTGCAATGACCCCTCTCCATTATATGGTGGATCAGCATGTAGTGGCAACTCTAAGAAGTTCCGTAGCTGTGCTACTGATGAATGTCCAGGTAAATGAAGTACAAGTCAAGCTAAATATGATATACTTAGTAGATTAATTGCTTATAGAAACGCAACAACTGTGTGGATTTTCCATTTTATTTTGAAATTCAAATCCTTGAGTGTTTATTTGCAAAAAGGAAGAATTGTTTTAAGATTGGGAAGAACTCTTAGAATTTTCATATTGTGCATAATTTACCACCTTTTCGATGTAAGTTACCAACATATGCTTGATTCAAAATAAATGATAATTACATTTTCACTTGTGCGGACTCTGTATGAACCATTGGAACAAGGGTTGTCAACAGTTGTACAGTTGAGAAATTGTCAAATGATAATTTGGATTTTATACTTTCATTCTAAAACGGACAAAATGTTGAATTTTCATTGTAACTACTTATATAATGGACGGAACGATTGAAATTACGTCAACGAGGTTCGTAAAGTTTTTATGAACAGTATGTCTTCCTCAATCTTGGATCTGATTGAACTATCGAACAATAATACTTTTAAATGTCATACACAATAATCGTAATAATAATTTAAAACAAAACTCTTATATGTTCAGATTTAATATCATTAACATTATTTAACGTTGTCCGAAAATAAAAAAATATATAATGATATTCATTTTTCAGTGCATGGAAACTGGGGAGGATGGGGAGCGTGGAATAGGTGTCTAGTAACGTGTGGTGGTGGCCGACAGATGTCAAACAGGGCTTGCAATGACCCCTCTCCATTATATGGTGGATCAGCATGTAGTGGCAACTCTAAGAAGTTCCGTAGCTGTGCTACTGATGAATGTCCAGGTAAATGAAGTACAGGTCAAGCTAAATATGATATAAATTAATTGCTAATAGAAACGCAACAACTGTGTGGATTTTCCATTTTATTTTGAAATTCAAATCCCTGAGTGTTTATTTGCAAAAATGAAGAATTGTTTTAAAATTGGGAAGATCTCTTAGAATTTCCATATTGTGCATAATTTACCACCTTTTAGATGTAAGCTACCAACATATGCTTGATTCAAAATGAATGATAATTACATTTTCACTTGTGCGGACTCTGTATGAACCATTGGAACAAGGGTTGTCAACAGTTGTACAGTTGAGAAATTGTCAAATGATTACTTGGATTTTATATTTTCATTCTAAAACGGACAAAATGTGCTTATGTTGAATTTTCATGGTAACTGCTAATATAATGGATTGAAAGATTGAAATAACGTCAACGAGGTTCCTAAAGTTGTTTTGAACAGTATGTCTTCCTCAAAATTGGATCTGATTGAACTTTCGAACATTAATACTTTTAATGTCATACACAATAATCGTAATAATAATTTAAAACAAAACTCTTATATGTTCAGATTTAATATCATTAACATTATTTAACGTTGTCCGAAAATAAAAAAATATATAATGATATTCATTTTTCAGTGCATGGAAACTGGGGAGGATGGGGAGCGTGGAATAGGTGTCAAGTAACGTGTGGTGGTGGCCGACAGATATCAAACAGGGCTTGCAATGACCCCTCTCCATCAGATGGTGGATCAGCATGTAGTGGCAACTCTAAGAAGTTCCGTAGCTGTTCTACTGATGAATGTCCAGGTAAATGAAGTACAGGTCAAGTTAAATATGATATAAATTAATTGCTAATAGAAAAGCAACAACTGTTTGGATTTTCCATTTTATTTTGAAAATCAAATCCCTGGGTGTTTATTTGCAAAAATGAAGAATTGTTTTAAAATTGGGAAGATCTCTTAGAATTTCCATATTGTGCATAATTTACCACCTTTTAGATGTAAGCTACCAACATATGCTTGATTCAAAATGAATGATAATTACATTTTCACTTGTGCGGACTCTGTATGAACCATTGGAACAAGGGTTGTCAACAGTTGAGAAATTGTCAAATGATAATTTGGATTTTATACTTTCATTCTAAAACGGACAAAATGTACTTATGTTGAATTTTCATTGTAACTACATTGTATCATATCATGACACAGAACTTCGATATCACTTTCAAATTTTAACGCAAAGAAACAGCGTCTGTTTTGCTTTTTAGTTACAATGAGGACTACGACACGAAGCATACTTAAGTATACGATTAAATTAAGAAATAATTCATGGAAGCCATAGATTGTTGGAAATTTACACATGGCCTGGGCCGTGATATTCGAATTTTATCCTGAGCGTTAGCGAGGGATAAAATTAACGAATATCACGGCCCAGGCCATGTGTAAATTTCCAACAATCTATGGCTTCCATGAATTATTTCGATTCTAATAGGACAAATACGGTCATTAAAATACTGAAGCGAGGGTTGGTTTGGTGTGTGTGTGGCTGATATTTTTTACTCCCTGTTAGATAAAGCTCAAATATCTTAATAAATCCGTAGCTTGTATGGGTTATTTCGTGAATATCCGTTAGAAAAAAAAACCTGTTTAATTCTTCAAATTCTCAAACCCAACATTTGCCATTTTAATTTACATGATTTTCTCGTAAGCTTTCGTCAAATCCAAAGTTGACATTCGTAACTAAGGAGCTGTCATGTTGACTTGCTCAAATTAGTAAATATGCAAATAATGCAATAGAATAGAAAATAAAACAAAACCTACCTGAAAAATCAGTTTTAATACAATATCATACGAATTTCGATGGTTCACGTAACAGAAAACTTTCAACTTTAGCGGTTTCATTTGTATGACGTCATGTTTTGAAATTGGACTTAAATGCGCCAAAAAAATTCATAGACTTTCGCGGAATTTTATTTTATTTTTATTTTGTTGATTTCTCCGAGCTCTTGTGCATTACTGCTTTTAATTATGCATCCGAATAAGAATAACAGTTATTTTGTCTTTTTTTAATTACACTTTTTAAATCAATAAAATCGGCAAAGGGTCTGCAAATAGGTTCCAATACATGTAGATTTACGTGGGAAGTATATTGTAACAGCCATTATTATGTATATCTCTGAGTCTGCGCTAAGTATAGATATATCGAGAATTTTATCACAGTGTTGTTCACAAAGCGAAAGAAGCACGTCATATTAGAATCATAGTGTAATCAACTGTCAGCATTCTTTACCTTTCCGAAAGAAATCTTTGCCAGAAATTGGTTACTTTACACTTGTGTACATATGTGTTATGCATATGCAATAACCTCAAAATTGCCCGGGGCAAAAAAGAGTATATTGATATTGTGCCCTCCAAATGACGTGACGTCATTGCGTCCTTAACGACTGTGGCGAACAATGGCGGTGCAAAATTCTCGCGTTTGTGTATTGCCATATTCCAAAATACTAGCGTTTGTGTATTACCATATTCTGACATAAATGTGACAATGAATTTCTATGGAGTAAATGATAAAAAACTAAATTTGAAAAATGGATGTGAAGTTAGCAGCCGGTTCGTTATTCGATATTCGATATTCAATATACAACCGGCTGCTAGCATATATATAAAGATTGTATCAAAAGGATTCCCGAGAATGATGTCAATCTTCGATATCTACGGAGGGCTTAGATTGTCACTTTTCAGCTAAAAATTGTCACAATTTCAGGACAAAGGGCACAGGTCAATGATGGGAGCCTCCTGATCTCTCAATCTGCCTAATATTAAGCCGACAGTTAGTGAATAGGTAGATACAAACGAGACTAGAAGGAATTTGGGTACACTTCCTGTCTTATATGTTTACGGAAGGCCTAAAGTGCCAGTTGGATATTCAAAATATAGAACACAGGAAGTGTACCCAAATTCACTTTAGTCTAGTTTGTATCTACACAGTGTATATACAGAATCTTTGATTGAATTAAATTTTATGGACAGTGAAAGACCAGGGGGATCCTACCTTCATTTCAGCGGTCTCAGGTAGGTTTTCACTTTATATTTTGAATATCCAACTGGCACTTTGGGCGCTCCGTAAACATGAAAGACAGAAAGTGTACCCAAATTCCTTTTTTTTTCACGTTTGTATATACCTATTCACTAAATGTCTGCATAATATTAGAAAGACTGAGAGATCAGGGGGCTCTTACCATTGTCCTGTGCCCTTTGTCCTTAAATTTTGATAATTTTTAGCTGAAAAGTGACAATATAAGCCCTCCGTAGATATCGAATCTGACATTATTCTAAGATGTCCTTCTAATACAACCTTTCTATATACAGAGTCTATGATTGAATTAAATTTTATGGACATTGAAAGACAAGGGGGTCTCACCTTCATTTAAGCCGTCTCAGGTAGGTTTTCACTATATATTTTGAATATCCAACTGCCACTTTGGGCGCTCCGTAAACATGAAAGACAGAAAGTGTACCCGAATTCCTTTAAGTCACGTTTTGGTGTTCAAAAACGTGTGGCGGTGGCAGACGGACTAGGCACAGAACTTGCAATGATCCCTCCCCTATTGCTGGCGGATTAGACTGTAATGGTGTCTCTTGGGAGAACTCTAATTGTTCTTCTAATGTTTGTCCAGGTATTATAAGAATGCCAATATAAATAGAAGATATGCTATGATTGCCAATGAGACAACTATCCACAAAAGACCAAAATGACACAGACATTAACAACTATAGGTCATCGTACAGTCTTCAACAATGAGCAAAGCCCATACCGCATAGTCAGCTATAAAAGGCCCCGATAAGACAATGTAAAACAATTCAAACGAGAAGACTAACAGCCTTATTTAGGTAAAAAAATATAATGAAAAACAAATGTGTAACACATAAACAAACGACAACCACTGAATTACAGGCTTCTGAAAGTATGTTATATATTACAACACAAGTGACATTGTGTATCAAGCCATGACACAAAACTCCGCATCACTTTCAAATCTAAAAAAAAAATGATACACAATTTATATCGGTTTTTTTTCTTGTGGTAGTTATAAAATAAGCATTAGACATGGATCATAAGTTCACACTAAATGCAATTTATTCTCACCATCCAGCACCTTTCCAAAAGACACCTTTTGTCAGAATCGGTTAATTTACATTTGTGTACATTTAATCATATTCTTTTATGAAATGGATTGGCACATTAATGATGAAAAAATCTGTCGTAAATCAGATGAATATCGTCGTATTTTGTAAGAGTTTTTGGTAACAGGCTTAAGTTTAAACCGTTTGATTTAAAATAAAGATAACTTTTATTTTATGATGAATAGTGTCTCTAGCATTTGGTAAATACGTACTATTATAACATTTAGCATATTAATCTATTGCAATAAAAAATCATAATATCTAATAAAATTTGTAGATTTAGCTAACAAAGTCCTTATATTTGTATAAAGTAACATTCGTTTATAGTGGAAAATTGTTTTAACGTTGAATAAGCTACAATTAAAAATTGCTTGCTGGTCCCTCTCTGTGATTACCATTATATTACGCTGGTTCATTTCCCAATCAATCTGTCACCAAGGGAAGATAAATAAATCGATTTTCGTTCATAGTCTTTTTCAAAAATGATGAACGATTCTTTATATTGGTATGTAATCATTTTAAACGTTTCAAATTTATGAAATTATATTCGTACATCAATGTTTTTGATACACCAATAACAAAAACTGAAATATATTGAATTGATACATTTTGTAATTATTCAAAATTATATCAGAAACCTAAACTTAATTATAAAATAATGAACCTGTTAAGGGGAGAGAATACTCGCATAACTTTTTCGAATTGGCACATAATACAACGAAATGTCACTCTGGCATACAAATGGCACATCAATATAATTAATTATCTGCGAAATCGTCCCCACCTTCAATGATGATTCTAAACTATAAATATAACCAAAAGTTGTTCATCTATAGATAGTTAAGACTAATGAAAGCTAACCCAATGTAAAAATATTTCTTTGCAATTTTTTAAAACTTCCTCAGAAAAATACTCGAGCCATTTGACTTTCATAGCTCAAAATTAACGTTTTTACACAATATTTGAATAAAGTAGTTGAAGACTATTCGCTTCTCAAAGTGTAAGACGCAATAAAAAATCGTATGCATGCACCATCCTACCGAAATACGGATTTAATTAAGTCCTGAACATTTCGACATTTCTTCGTATATTTTGAACAAAACCGGTTTTAACCAAATCACAAGTACGTGTTAAGATCCGACTAAATACCTATTTTCCTATATGGTCAGGTAAAGTTACTATAACATTGTGTGTCTGATAAAGATATGTTCCTACAATAGGCAGGTTTTTGGTGTTTTTCTTAATGTTTGCAAGGGTATTTAATGCGTGTCATTCGCTTTCATAGAAAGTACTAATGTCTCATTGTCATATGATTGTCTTTATTCCAATTATTGACGATTTGTATATTTTTCCAAATGTTTTGATTTACCAATTACATTGTTTTATAAATCAGGAATGAGCGAAATTATAATTAGAATATGTATATACTTTATTCAGTTTTGAAAGTGTCTACTGTTAACTTTCAGTGAATGGAAATTGGGGCAGATGGAATGGATGGACTGGGTGTTCAAAAACGTGTGGCGGTGACAGACGTACTAGGCACAGAACTTGCAATGATCCTTCCCCTATTGCTGGCGGATTAGACTGTAATGGTGTCTCTCGGGATGACTCTAGTTGTTCTTTTAATGTTTGTCCAGGTATTATAAGAATGCCAAGTATGTTATATATTACAACACAAGTGACATTGTGTATCAAGCCATGACGCAAAACTCCGCATCACTTTCAAATCTAAAAAAAATGTTACACAATTTATATTGTTTTTTTTTCTTGTGGTAGTTATAGAATAAGCCTTAGACATGGATCATAAGTTCACACTAAATGCAATTTATTCTCACCATCCAGCACCTTTCCAAAAGAAACCTTTTGTCAGAATCGGTTAATTTACATTTGTGTACATTTAATCATATTCTTTTATGAAATGGATTGGCACATTAATGGTGAAAAAATCTGTCGTAAATCAGATGAATATCGTCGTATTTTGTAAGAGTTTTTGGTAACAGGCTTAAGTTTAAACCGTTTGATTTAAAATATAGATAACTTTTATTTTATGATGAATAGTGTCTCTAGCATTTGGTAAATACGTACTATTATAACATTGTGTGTCTGATAAAGATATGTTCCTACAATAGGCAGGTTTTTGGTGTTTTTCTCAATGTTTGCAAGGGTATTTAATGCGTGTCATTCGCTTTCATAGAAAGTACTAATGACTCATTGTCATATGATTGTCTTTATTCCAATTATTGACGATTTGTATATTTTTCCAAATGTTTTGATTTACCAATTACATTGTTTTATAAATCAGGAATGAGCGAAATTATAATTAGAATATGTATATACTTTATTCAGTTTTGAAAGTGTCTACTGTTAACTTTCAGTGAATGGAAATTGGGGCAGATGGAATGGATGGACTGGGTGTTCAAAAACGTGTGGCGGTGGCAGACGTACTAGGCACCGGACTTGCAATGATCCCTCCCCTATTGCTGGCGGATTAGACTGTAATGGTGTCTCTCGGGATGACTCTAGTTGTTCTTCTAATGTTTGTCCAGGTATTATACGAATGCCAAGTATGTTATATATTACAACACAAGTGACATTGTGTATCAAGCCATGACGCAAAACTCCGCATCACTTTCAAATCTAAAAAAAAATGATACACAATTTATATTGTTTTTTTTTCGAGTGGTAATTATAGAATAAGCCTGAGACATGGATCATAAGTTCACACTAAATGCAATTTATTCTCACCATCCAGCACCTTTCCAAAAGACACCTTTTGTCAGAATCGGTTAATTTACATTTGTGTACATTTAATCATATTCTTTTATGAAATGGATTGGCACATTAATGGTGAAAAAATATGTCGTAAATCAGATGAATATCGTCATATTTTGTAAGAGTTTTTGGTAACAGGCTTAAGTTTAAACCGTTTGATTTAAAATATAGATAACTTTTATTTTATGATGAATAGTGTCTCTAGCATACGTACTATTATAACATATTGTGTGTCTGATAAAGATATGTTCCTACAATAGGTAGGTTTTTGGTGTTATTCTCATATTTCAATAGTAATACACAATAGAAACTGTGCAGATTTTGCATTTTACTGAAATTAAAACTTTTGTCATGGTTAACTAATTAAAGGTAAAATGGCGTTTGCTGATATTGTCACGCATAAAAACCGCGTATTACTAAATAATATTTCAGAATTTTTTTTAGAAAAAGTTTCTCGCATCAAAACAACAATTCACTGACCTTTAGCTTTTAAAGTCTATTCTATCAGCATGGCAACTCAATTTAATAAAAACAAATACTGTGCAGTTAGTTTGGCACATCTATATTTGGCCAAAACTCTTATGTAAATTTTATGGAGACAAAACATACATAAACTGAAGATTCTATATTCTTATTAAAACAAGTATAAAATAGGTTATTGTATAATAGCATATGATACGATGTATTTAAGTTTCTCTTTAGAAATACGAGATACACAGTATCGTACAAGATTATTTAAGAGTACGGCAAAAACATCTCCAGAATCTGAAATGAATTTTTTAATTAACTGCTGTTCACGATGGCATTATCAATAGAATACTGAAAGAAGTGAAAAATGACGTTGTTCAAAAATTGCAGCAGACAAGAAATTTATTTGTTGAAATTTGCTAAATTATATCTATCTATCGGTATTTATTTTGACAAGTCTCTTGTTTCCAATTATTGCCATATTGCTTTGTTTGTGAAAGTAGTGAAAAAGGAACGTTACTCAAGTGATTACCTTATGAAAAATAATTCTATATACATTTCATTCTTGATTATGCCAGAAAATTCAACGTTATACGATATGATTGTCATAACTGAAGACATCATTCCTGCACAAGACAACGAAGAACTAATTTATATATTTAAGTTTGTTTGATGGGTTGTAATTAAACATTGCATAATCAGTAATCTTCTCTCATGGGAGAAAGGTTACCGCACCTAAATGATATGTCCCATACTTTTTCTATTCTTTTTCTCGACATTGACGATGAAATTCTTGTATTTATAGAAGTTCTTTGATAATATAAGCCTACACATTATTGGTATTTAAATATCTCTGAGTTTTATCAGTCCTTTTTTTTTTAAATTATAAAGATATGAGTCAAGCCATCTCAACTGATTTTTTATTGTGAGGTCCCCAATTGATAAAAAATAAGTTGAAAGTGTTTTTCTATGTTGTGCTTTTAATCTGTTGCCAAAGGCAATGTTTGGTTGGGCGCTCAAGTTTTAGCTTAAATAATTTCTATGTGTCTGTCTTTAGTCAGGAACATGGAATACAGTAGTCGTCATTGGTTGTTGTCATTTCTTTTTTTTTTCGTTCATTGATTTCATTTGGTAATTCATAAGGCCGTTGTTTTTCTCATTGGAGTTGTTTTATATTTGATTATGTTGTGTTCTTGTATAGCTGACTTTCCGGTTATAGTAAAGGTTACTGTTGAAAGCTGTACGGTTACTTATATTGGCTTTTTAGTAGTTTTACTGTACTTGTTACGGTGTTACCACTCTTTAATCGCATATTTGCTATCAAAATATATCTGTGTCAACAATTTTATTAAACTTTGAATATTCATTGTTTTTTGTTTATTTTTATTTTTCAGAATGGACCAATTGGAATTTATGGGATTCTTGCACTGTCGACTGTGGATTTGGGAAGAGATCACGAAATCGTGTTTGCCAACATTGCGTACAGGGTAATTGTAATGCTGTTGATAACAAACAGTGTAGAGGAAATTCAGATGAAATAAAAACATGTTCAGTTATTTCATGTACAGGTAATTTAATAAACAAATAAGTGTATATGTAGGTTTGTTCGTCAGGGGGACGAACTTGATGGTTAGTTGAAACGTCGTACTAGGCGAAACAATGTTTAGGTCTATTCAACTCATAGCCATAATTGTGTCTTGTGACCGCAAGGTCAGCAATGTGTTTTCGTAATTTATTCCTTATAAGTTTAATTTATCATAAAAAATAATTCTGTCTATTCGAAATAACCTAACAAATATGTTGCACACCTATAATCAACACGCCACGCTACGTTTTAGTCCTTAAATAACAAATAAACATTTGGTACATTTTAAAAAATATGGGCTACGCGGATTTTTCAGTATGCATCACAATTTTGATGTAATTTCCTAATAGACAGAAACACTATTACATAAACATTTGGTACATTTTAGAAAATATGGGCTACGCGGATTTTTCAGTATGCATCACAATTTTGATGTAATTTCCTAGTAGACAGAAACACTATTACAGTAATTCCCTAATAGACAGAAACACTATTACAGTAATTCCTAAAATAACAGTCAAACGTTTGGTACATTTGAGCAAAGTAGTTCACACTACCACATATTGCAGTTAATACAAACAACTGTTTTTTTCTATTCGATACTTAGATATGCAGTATGTAAAATTATGTTGTTATTCTTTTAATCTGAGATAAATGTCCCTGATATAATTCGTCAAACTTCTTTATTTTTCCATTTAATCTGTGACAAGATAAATCAACGTGAGAACTAGAGTTAATCAACAACACGAACACAATTGTTTCATTGAGGCGTTTCTAAATTACTTTCGCTTTCGTTTTAATTACCTAAAATTGTACCCTGTACTACTTTATCACGATCAGGCTTTAATTATTATTTCACTTTAAAACGTAACCCCATGAAGAAGAAGAAAGCAACAATGTCCATGAAAATCTGTGAAACAGCGAACCGTTATGATCTTTGAGACTTTTTTAGAACAATTCGACAAAATGTAATTATTTATATAGAATATAAGTGTTAAGTGTTCAGCATTATTCTTTTCCTATTTTGTGCACAGCGTGCACACATTTTTCAACTTTGCAATATATTCTGTATGTATATAATAGATTTGAACAAAAACCAATTAATCAGTATAAACGTTCATATTTCAAGTTGTTATCCTTCACGTTACTTTTCAAGATAAGGTTTTATTATGAAACATCACTCGTGATGTCGTGAAGGAGTTCGTTAATTAAACAAGAACATGCATGGCCACCAAATAGAGAGTTATGTTCATAACCAATAGAGATATGTTCATAAAACATAGAGATCTCTTCGTAACTTGTAGAGATATTTTCGTACCAAATATATATGTATTCATTAGAGTTAACACATATGCATCACAAAGAAAAGTGTGTTGATAAGAAATTTGTGTTTCTAGTAAAGAATTTAAGTACTTTATGGTAACGAAATCCTTGACTTGAAAATTCGCTATTTATACATATATACTAGAAAAAAACTACGATGTGGCTCGAACTGTTTTAATGCAATGTGTATTATGTTGATAGCTTTTATTAGTTTGTTTGTCCTTCTCGTAGGACTTTCAATGTCCAACTAGTAGTTTCTGTCTAGGGTTTACACAGGTTATACTAGAACAGGGGAAATAATTCAAAGAGGAAGAAACACCTAAAACAATACTGATTAAAATATTTTTCAGTGGTGCTTGTTTGTAGCATCAAGTGCGAGACAAGTTCGTTCTCTGTGTGATACGGATGGTCCAAGTAACTTGTATATCCAAGTTGTCGTGTTTTGTTCTCGAGTGCTTCGTATTCTGTATCTGTGTGACACTGGTGATCCGGGAAACTAGGAATTTACAAAGAGAAGAAAACAATAATCTTTTTCGTCTATTTTGTAATAATTCTTTCTTTCAAAGGTGTGCGTTTGATTAATACATACTCATATTTAATCTACATTTAAGAAACTTAGCAGATGCTTACATTTAAATAGCTTAAACTAAATTTAATATACGTTACTAAAATGACTTTGCACGAGCATTTTTGTTTGTTTTGTTTGAAAGGTGTTAAGTCTGGTTAGGACGTTTTGAAAACAATAAAGACTAGCACGTCATGGAATAACTAGTGCAAATTCAAGGTTCCAAACAAAAAGTTTGTTGATTTTCTAAAAATATTTTTGCTAAGGTTATTTTTTACTTAATGCGTTTAGAAAAGTTATAGAATTTCTTTTAGTGACGCTTCCCTTTGGTATATGTACAACATGATGTGTCTCTTTATCAAAATACTCGGTACCATGTCGTTTCTGTGTGTATTGCATTTCAGTGTTTCTGTCGTGTCGTTGTTCTCTTATATTTGATGTGTTTACCTCAGTTTTAGATTGTAACCCTGATTTGTTTTCTCTCAATCGATTTATGAATTTCGAGGTATATTACTGTTGCCTTCATTTATACAGTACTTTTGATGTTTTGATTTATTATACGTTAAATTGCTCGTTATACACGACGATACAGAAAGGGACTAAACCTTAAGTGAAATTATGCTTCCCATAAAATAATTTGAGCGTCACATTCTTGCTAAAACTGCAAGTTGGTAATTTGAGAACAAACATGGTACACATGTCGTTCTTATACGAATGCATGTACGTATTAAAATTGGAAAAGGTCGGAGTCTAGAATCGTTAAGTTGTAGCATTATATTTATTTATATATATATATATATATATATATATATATATATTTATATTAATTTACCTACGTTTTGTGGTAATTTGGGTACTGTTTTGACTATTCGATCCATTTAATCCAGGTCAAGACTTGTATGTTGCTTATAAATATCTTTTTCAGATAAAACAGATTGATTGTGTCAGTTCTAACCAATTTACTAGTTCTACAGGGATGTACAATATCTACATTCGTAGTTTTATCGGATATAAATAATTGCAATGGTGCTCTTCGGATCAACTTTTTATAACGTACAGCGAGGACACATGATTAATTATCAAGGCACCTTACTTTCGTGTTTTTCCTTCTTATCGAAAAATAATCATATTGTAACTTTCATTAAAGAAACTATTTGTTTCAAAATTTTAAACAATGTTGAGTGATTATCGCTGTTGTATGTTTCGCCTCTCTTTTATATGTCTTTAAAAAAATCTGTTGTTTGTCAATTTGCTAATTTAGTTATGTTAATGATGGGTTTTCCCACCTTCTTTTTTCTTTTGTTTTACTGCCAATTGTTTGACTTCACAGAATAGCTAATGATTCTAAAAGCGAAATTTGTAGTACATGTGTTTGTTTTTTTGATCATTATTTATAGGTAGATTATATGATTCTTTGACAATTGGGTGCGATTTGGAGCAGAATCGTCGAAATATTATAGACTGGTCAACAACACGGCATTTCCTTAGAGATAAAAGAAACAAATATAAAGGAACAAACTCTTATCTCCTGAAAATACTCAACTTGCAGTACACAGATACTAGAAAATACAGATGTTCGTTCTGGAATGGTCAGAAGCACAACTATGGGATAATCATAAATCTAAATGTTTATGGTAAGCAAGCAAGTTAATCTATTTTTTCGACATGGAATATAAATCAGATCTATGAATATCTAGGATTTCCTTCTACGTACGTTTCTTGTGGGTATATGTTGATTTACTAAGTGACATGGCCATCAAGTAGTTTGTGTAATGATAAACACAAAGAATAGATGTTGTTTTAGGCGCGGACAACACCATATTAATAATGGAGGGAGCAACATGTTGTTTGCATTATAGTGGTCTTCTTAGATTGATGTAGCATGTTAACTTATATACCCCATCTTTTATTTAGTGCTGATTCGTATCAATGACTTCACAGCCTTTATCCATTCGGTAATACTATCTGAGTTTGTTTTGTTTTGCTCGCGTTTAAACTATTGCTTGGAAGTACCCCTGACTGAATCCATCAGTACTTTGAAGTCGTGTTTCAAATGGATGGATTTACATGTCGGGTCTTTGGTAATCACGTTTCGCAGATAAGTGTTATTTACAATTTGAAGGTCATGATGACTAACGTGGTCAGTCGGATTGGACTGTAGAACTCTGGGGTGCGTTGTGGACGCTGAAGTGCAATGTTATGTGTCAAATTGCCATTGTCTGTGTCAATGTGCAAGGGTCCTTTCGCAGATGAGCGATGCTCTATAAGACGGATATTGGCTAGTTTAAATTGCATTATGTTTTCCATTTGTAGTAAAGACACCAGACTCATCTGTGATCTATTTCATTACTACTTATTAATCGAAGCAGCGTATATATTTTCGATGACTCTTTTTTAGTTCAGACTAACTATTTGCAAAATGTATTTGTATCTCAAACAGCTACAGCAATTGTTTTTGTCTAATTAGTACCGTTTAATAAACACACAAACTATCTTAATTCTTGCTTTAATCCACAGCATTCGTAACAGTGATCACGTCTTGTTTACCATTTTTACAAATTATGTAGTAGTTTTGCTTTAGAAATGTACTTTTGTGATTTATCTTGGATATTTCGCTCTGTACAGAATGTACCAGCAAGGTATCGAAATAGTTCGGTCTTAGCTTTTCACAGGTGTTATATCCCCTGGCAATAATTTCATCCCAACATTTGTTGTAAGACATTGATCTATCCTAAATCCGCCCACCCCAATTTCGAATTCTTGATCACCACTGTTACTTAATTTTATATTAAATCCATCATCAGTTCTATTTTATGATGCGTGATGCAAACGCTTTAGCATTTTTAATATTTTTGTTTTCTGCAACCTTGTAAAGAACAGACTTTTTCGCAAACACTCGTTATAATACGGTATCTGAACTCCCAAGTTTAAGGATACTGAACTGATATTTAATTCATTATTTTAATATACAATATTTGTTTTTAAATCATTATCTTCGAAGGGTCGGCTTTAAAAAAAAATAGTTCTATGAGAATCATTAAAGGCAACTGTACCATGTGTACTGTTTATTCTTTTTTTTTTTTTATTAAATTTATTAATAACTGAATTTGTCATACGTGAACTGATTCAAAAAAGCGTTTATGTTTATTCCTCATTCTTTGCAATATCGTTTTTAATCTCTACATGTTTTGTCAGGTGCACCAAAGGTTACAATTTTACGACAATCACACTTTGTTCAAATCGGAACAACAGTCACATTTGTCTGCAATATTGAAAGTAACCCAGCAATAAGTGAGTTATGGTGGACTGATAACCAAGCAAAACATATAACTGACAAACTCAGATACAACGGCGGGAACATACATAACCACAATCTCATCATTATTAGTGTAACGGATTCTGACAGTGGTGTATATACATGTAATGCTAATAATACAGAAGGTACATCAAAGGCAACTACAACGCTGATTATTGGAAGTAAGTATAGTTTATAAGTTAATAATTTGACATCCGGAACTAGACTATTTACCGGATCTGTAATCACATAAGCAACACGACGGGTGCCACATGTGAAGCAGGATCTGCTTACCCTTCCGGAGCACATGAGATCACCCCTAGTTTTTGGTGGGGTTCGTTTTGTTTATTCTTTAGTTTTCTATGTTGTGTCATGTGTACTATTGTTTGTCTGTTTGTCTTTTTCATTTTTAGCCATGGCGTTGTCAGTTTATTTTCGATTTATGAGTTGGAATGTCCCTCTGGTATCTTTCGTCCCTCTTTTATATTTATATTCTAGTTGTTTAAAAAACAAAATATTAAAGCTTTTCTTAAATAGACATCAAAAGTTATATGGTTGACTGTGTAACATAACAAAACAGAGAATATCAACTTGTCACATTGTCAATGTTGTTATTGTTCTATACCTCGTGGACCTAAGAAAAGAGGCCTACATTAAGCGTACCAAACCATTAAACATTACAGACTAAACACTAATCAATATAAAACTAAGAAGATGTGACATGGTTGCAGAGGAGACACAGCAGACCAAATGAAATAAGACTGTTCATCTTCGTACGACCTTCAAGAATTAGCAGAACCTATATCACATAGTCAGCTATAAAACAACCCCGAAATAAAAATCTAAAAAAACTGCAAATGAGAAAAACAACGGTCTGTTTATGTCAAAACAATAAAAGAAAATGTTGAACTTATATTTAAAACAGTAATGGGTACCTAATCTTAACTTCTATTTACGGTTTGTATATGTTCTGCAACGAATGCTTTTATGCTAAAGAATGCGGGTTTATATTAAAATTTTTGGTTTATAGTGTCCATGATGGTGGTTTATCTATAAAATGCGATTGAAACATAGCAACTTAAATGTATATACTATTAGTTTCATTCGTCATTTCTATATTACATCAACAGTTTTAAGTGGTGATGTTTCTATCATCCCTTTGAAAATGTAAGCTTAGGTCAAAACGAGTTGGTTGACCTTTATGTAATATCTTTTTCATAAATGACGACGTATATGTTCTTATTGTCGTAAACAAATCACATTCTATTTTTCCGAATTACAGTATTAGTTTATTCAAAGGGTTTTGTACAACTGGTGCCACATGTGGAGCAGGATTTGCATACCCTTCTGAGATAATTCCAGATTTGAGATGGGTTCATTTTGCTCAGTCATAATTTTTTTTTTTTGTGATTTATATACTGTTGTTATATAAAAAAAAAAAGAAGATGTGGTATGATTGCCAATGAGGCAACCGTCCACATGAGACCAAAATGACACAATTTTTTTTTTCTTTCGTTTTTTGACTTACACATTATCGACTTAACAGTTTGAATTTCCCTTTGATATATTTCGCTATTCGTTTTCTAGCAATACTGCTATTGATAGATTGCTAGTGCAGGGTATCATTTGCTTACTATTTAGTGCGTATTACTGACATTATATATATATCGCACATATTCCTAAAATTGTTGTTGGTAGATGCGGATTCTGTCAAGAAATAAAGGTTTCAATTCCCTAAGTCAAAGGATTAGGCAATACGTTAAAGGCCCGCCCCCTTTGTCAAATAGCTCGTCACGTTTTTAAAATAGTTTCTATTTACATCATTTGATTCAAAACATTGATTCTCTAGACAAGCTCTGATGAAGTGCAATGCAGCACATCCATGAAGTGTTATTGATCACATGTTGATTGTATGGTAAAATTTAGATAAAACTATAAAATTAACATACTATTGAAAATTGTCATAATTAGAAAATTGGTCATTTGATCGATAGATATCTTAAATCTTTGATAAATAAGTGTAAACATCATTCACTTTTTTACAATAATAATATAAAAAAACATAATAAAGTGTCCCAATTCATTCCATAATAATTTTGTATTACCAAATCCTGCCGTATTTTTAACAGTTTTGAAAACAAAAGATTATTTTATGTCTATTGTAGTCGGGGGAAAGGCTGAATGTAAGATAAAGGGGAATATCTTAATGTACTCCTTGCTTTTTAACTGAGATAGCTTTAAGAATTTGAATAAAAGAGATATTTGTTGTGTAACAAGAGTAAATCAGTTTGATCGCATGTAATTTACCTTTAAAAAAATGGTGTTCAAACATAAAACATGATCACCCTAATATGTAGCATATATGTATGCTTTAAAGTAAAGACCACGAATTGTTGCAACTATCTGACGTTTTTACTATTTGTAGATATAACTCAGACAACCATATTGAAAGACTTGTATGTCGCCATAGATAAACAAGATATAACTCTGGAATGTCTGATAAAGACTGACCCTACAAATAATGTTCTATATTGGCTAAAAAATGGAAAAGACTTAAGACCGTATTTGAGTAGTAAATATAGTGGCGGCAATCTTAGCGAACAGTCACTGACTCTTAAGAATGTTGACAACAATGATGCCGGTAATTACACATGCAAATTGGAAACTGATTTTGGATCTTCTGATGATGCTGTTGAATTGAAACTTCTTTGTAAGTAGACATACTGAAACATCAAATACGGTGGAATTTCATCCCAAAATAAAGTTTCGTTGAACCAGTGAACGTTCATTTATGTAACATAGTATTTGGGTAAGGGTTTGAAGTTAAAATGTTTAAATAGCATTACATAACCAGGAGATACGGAACAAAACAATGACCAAAACTTATCGGGAAATGTTTTCATAGAAAAAAGATTACCAAAGCTCGCAAATAATGGCAACTAAATTAATACCTGCTGGATCATTTCTAGCTTTTTTTAAGGTTGTATACAAATTGTAAGAGTCAAAATGAAACGACACAACAGGAAACAAATACAAATTTTTAAGAACCATGCTTACCTTTTGCTACACAATCTGCCGTATGTATTACCATTAATTAAAGTTCAAAAGACATGTGTTGCAACCTGCATAAACTATACCCAGAAAGCAATCAATCCAATCATGTTGATGTAATAAGACCAAAATATTCGACATTTTCAAAAACGCGACTTTCAAAATACATATAATAAGATTTTTATTGTGAATTATTGGACACATAGAAAAAAATATATAGTACATGTTAAATGCTAGTTTTGGGTACGTTCACCCGGCTTAAGAAAAAAACTCCTGATAAAAGAAGGATAACTTTGTAGATTGGTAATCTATGCAGTTATTGATTATTATATTTCTCTTACCATATTTAGTTTGAAACATACAGCATGATGTTGATGTAATATATGTGCATCTTCATATCTCAATATCACTTACTTCATAATAAGAGAAAACCTCTAAATACTTTTTTTCATTGCTTCTAAAATGTAATGTAAAATTCATACATTAATAAAGACAACAATATTAAACACAACATAATCGTCGTCTGCGAGTGCATATGGGCAAAGCTCACATATAAATTCTTGTATTTCCAGTTGTTTTTTTTAAATATACAATATTATAACATAAGATACTAGAATCTTTGTGTCAAAAAACGAAAGGTGCATATATATAATTTCAAACAAGACACTTAAACATCGTATGTGTTATTAACTGTTTTCTTGTTATTTTAATTTTAATTTTGGAAATCTTCATATTGATACGCCATACGACACACTGGCTTTCACAAAGTTGTTATCATAATTACATGAGAATATAGTGCAAAGTGATAATATCGACTAAATCACAGTCTATCTAAATTTGAATATTTATAGTTGAATTTTTCGAAAAACTAAGGATGTTCTTATCCCAGGCATAGATTACCTTAGCCGTATTTGGCACAACTTTTTGGAATTTTGGATATTCAATGCTCTGTACTTGTTTGGCTTTATAAATATTTTGATATGAGCGTCACTGATGAGTCTTATGTAGACGAAACGCGTGACGTACTAAATTATAATCCTGGTACCTTTGATAACTATTGACATTGGGTTTTACTTCTTTTCTACCAAAAAACAATTTTATTTTCCCCTTTTTATAACTTGATAATATGATATTTTTTTAGTTCTCGTATGGCTTTAACATGCTGTTCAATAAACCAAATTGGATTGGATATTTCGGTAAAGGTCATTAAGACAGTTACACAACAAAAAAACAAAAACCATCTCATTAAGAAATGGAAAAACTTCCATGCGTCTGGCGTATAACATATTTTTTAACCTGTTACCTTTTGATGGCTATTATTCGTTTGTTTCTCTGTCCTATATTTTCTCCCATTTATCTGTTTATTAAATGTATTCCTGTCGTGTAATGTTGTAATTTTAATGTTATTATTAACACTGCCATTAAAGCGGGAGGTTTGGTATGCCAAAAAACCAGGTTCAACCACCCATTTGTTTCATAAATTGCCCTGTACCAAGTCAGTAAAATGCCATTGTAACATTATAGTGGGTTTCTGTGTGTGTTACATTTCGGTATTGTGTCCCTGTTGCGTCGTAGTATCTTATATTTGATACGTTTCCCTCACTTTTAGTTTGTAACCCGGATTTGTTTTTTTCTCTATCGATTTATGAATTTTGAACAGCGGTATACTAATGTTGCCTTTATTTATATAGCAAACTCTGTATTGTCTTTATTAAAGTTATAAATAAATTCACATTTGATTATCATTATGGTCATGACTGGTACAGACTTAACTGTCATTATATTTCATATTCACTAAGGACTAACATTTATAAAATACATCTATGATAGGTATGAAGTTCTGAAGTTTGGAAGTATCAGTAGTTATTTTGTAATGTGTTATAACGTATTGCTATAAGATGTGATAACGGAACAACTTCCGAAATATAAAATGTATTACGAATGTGGAAAATCGTTATCTATATATTATAAGATGTTTAAAACAAACAAACTTTCTCTGTATTGAGTTTGCGAACAATTAATAAACGTGCATGCAGTGTGTGAACCATTTTGTCATTTATCACGATATGTTTAAGGTTTTTGGAAAAAATACTAATTGATGTTAAGTTCTTGTTACATATTTCAGCTGTCCACGTTTATAACCCATTACACAGGAATATTAGGGCGAATGATACTATTACGTTACAATGTGTTATTACTGGTGGTAATAGTGTAGCATGGCGACGAAACAATCAGATCATTGATACAACCAGTAATGTGAGATACAGTGGAGGTACTGTGAACACTCCATCACTAACAATCACAAATGTAACCAGGTACCATTCGGGGAACTACACATGTGAAACCTCTTACGATCTTGTTAAAGTGACTAGCAAGAAAGCAATTCAACTGTTTGTGAAAGGTAAGGAAGTGCTTCTTAACAAATGTTGTTTTCATTCTAACTGATTTAATTACAAATGTCATCGCACATGTTAAAAGGATAATTACATTTTATTTTGCTCGTTATCTGTACATAAATAAATTCAGTCATAATTGATAACAATACATAAATCAATACTGAATGATGATAGTTCTTTTTTGTATCTGATATTTGGATTCATATATGTATATAAAAACAAAGTAGGGTACTAATTTTGAATAAAAAAGTGATAAACATTTTTTTGTTTCTTTTTCAAAAGACATTCCATTAGTATATCAATCATCTGCTAATTTACAAGCGTTTACTGGTCATCCTATTCAACTTACATGTGTCCACGAGTCATACCCTGTATCTTCCGCTGTATTCTGGATAAAAGATGGTGAAAAGCTGAATGTATCAGTTTCAAAATATAACGGAAGTACCATAACTGATCCATCTCTAACCATTGTCAACACTGATCAATTCGATGCAGGCACTTATGTGTGTGGCGTCAACAATCATATAGGAACCGGGTATGGCAACAAGATCCTACTCATAATAAAAGGTAAACTATCAAAGACTAAAGGTTCTTTATTTACTTAATATTTCGCATGTAATCATCAATTTTGTATAAATTTAAGGAGATATACTTCAAATCAATGTACGTCATTAACAAAGCGTATCAACGACACAAAAGACAGTAGACAGTTAACATGGTCAAATGATTAGCAAATGATCTTCCGAAAAACACGAGAAATTCGACTAGATGCCAGGATTTAAATCGTCACGAGTTTTGAAAGGTTTTTGAATAAAAATCATTATGTACTACCATCTGTCATGCTATATATTCACCACGAGGTAAACAAAAGTCTTGATTTGACTATATATATATATGTACATTCCAATCGTTGAAGTGACATTTGCCTTCAAATTCATCAATACAAAAAGTCCGGGATGAGCAAATAGCAATGCATCAATTTTCTATAATGTATACGCATTTCTTGTATTTCAGACTAGACGCCATATAATTTAAAAAAATATCAAGATGAACGAAAAATGGCGATGGTGTATATTCGTAATCCACCTTAAGACAAGGCTCAAACTGTAGGTCAAATGAAATCTGATCGAATGTAATACATCAGCATTGTTTGGGGCTCAGCATGACAATTTAATGCAATCTGACTGCTAATAACACAATAAAGGTTTCAATTCCCTTAGTCAAAGGATTTGGCAATACGTTAAAGGCCCGGTCCCGTTGGTCAAATACCTCGTCACGTTTGTCAAACAGTTTATATATATACATCATTTGATTTAAAACATTGATTATCTAGACAAGCTCTTATGAAGTGCAATGTAGCACATCCATAAAATGTTATTGATCACCTGTTGATTGTATGGTAAAATTTAGATAAAACTATAAAATTAACAACGAATTGAAAATTGTCGTATTAGAAAATTGGTCATTTGATGGATAGATATACAAAATCTTTGACAAATAAGTGTAAACATCATTCACTTTTTTACAATGATAATATAAAACAATTCATTTTTCACATAATAAAGTGTCCCAAATCATTCCATAATAATTTTGTTTTACCAAATCCTGCCAAATTTTTAACAGTTTTGAAAACAAAAGATTATTTTATGTCTATTGTAGTCGGGAAAAGCTGAATGTAAGATAAAGGGGAATATCGTAATGTACTCCTTGCTTTTTAGCTGAGATAGCATTATGAATTTGAATAAAACAGATATCTGTTGTGTAACAAGAGTAAATCAGTTTGATCGCATGTAATTTTATTTTTGAAAAAATGGTGTCCAAACATAAAACATGATCACCTCATTATGTAACATATATGTATGCTTTGAAGTAAAGACCATGAATTGTTAAAACTATCTGACGTTTTTACTATTTGTAGATATAACTCAGACAACCATCTTGGAAGACTTGTATGTCGCCATAGATGAACAAGATATAACTCTGGAATGTCTGATAAAGACTGACCCGTCAAATAAAATGCTTTATTGGCTCAAAAATGAAAAAGACCTTAAACCGTATTTGAGCAGTAAATATAGTGGTGGCACACTTAGCGAACAGTCACTGACTATCAAGAATGTTGACAACAATGATGCCGGTAATTACACATGTAAATTGGAAAATCAGTTTGGGACTTCTGAGGACGTTGTTGAATTGAAAGTTCTGTGTAAGTAGACATAAGGAAACTTATCAAGTCTCATCCCAAAAGAAGATTCTTTTTAACCAGTGAACGTTCATTAACGTAACATAATATTTCAGTAAGGGTTTGAAGTAAAAGTGTTTAAATAGCATTACATAACCAGGAGATGCGAACAAAACAATGACCAAAACTTACCGGGAAAAAAATATTTTATAGAAAAAAAAATTATCAAAGCCTGCAAATAATGGCAACTAAATGTATGCTACTTTATCATTTCTAGGCTTGTTTTTTAAGGTTGTAAACAAATTGTGAGAGTCAAAATGAAACGCCACAACAGGATAAAAAATACAAATTTTAATAAAAGTAAAATGCTTACTTTTTGCTACACAATCTGCCATACGTTGCAACCTACAACAAGAGGCTGTCACAACGACAGCAAACCGGATTTATTAACATTTATTTGTGTCCTGGCAATATCACAAGAACCATTACTGATGAATGGTGAAAGTGAAAATCGTCAATATCAAATTTGACCTCCATTTTGTCAGCAGTATCAACATATTAAAATTTGAAAAGCTTAGATTGAATGGTTCATCAGTAAATGCAACAACGTGAATGGAAACGCCATTTTACGATCTTTCAAGAACCATAACTCCTGAACGGTAAAAGTCAAAATCGTCATTATTGAACTTGACCTCTATTTTGTCATCAGTAACAACATATAAAAATTTCAAAAGCTTTGGTTAAATGGTTCATGAGAAAATGCACGGACACGACTGGAAACCCATTTTTCAATCTTTCAAGAACCATAACTCCTGAACAGTAAAAGTCAAAACCGTCATTATTGAAATTGACCTCCATTTTGTCATCAGTAACAACATATTAAAATTTTTGGAAGCTTTGGTAGAACAGTTCATGCGTAAATGCACGGACACGACTGGAAACTCCATTTTTCAATATTTCAAGAACCATAACTCCTGAACGGTAAAAGTCTAAATCGCAATTATTGAACTTGATCTTCATTTTGTTGTCAGGAACAACATATTAAAATTTTAAAAGCTTTGGTTGAACGGTTCATGAGTTAATGCACGGACAACATTTGATTGCCGCCCGCCCGACCGCACAACCGCCGTACATCCCCAAATCAATAACCGACATTTTTGTCACAAAAATCCGGTTAAAAACTATATCCAGAAAGCAGTTGGGCATATTGTATCAATCCAATTATGCTGATGTAATAACACCAAAATATTCCACATTTTTAAATACACGACTTTCAAAATACTCATAATAAGATTTTTATCATGAATATTTGGACACAACGAAAATTATATATATAATACATGTTAAATGCTAGTTTTAGAGTACCTATAACCGACATATGAAAAACCTCCTGATAAAAGAAGGAAATTCGTGTAGATGAGTATTCTAAATACGTTTTACCATTGCTTCTAAAATGTAACCTTAAATTCATACATTAACGAAGACAACAATATTCAAACACAACATAATCGTCGTCTGCGATTGCATAAGGGCAAATATCACATATCAATTCTTGTATTTCCAGTTTCTCAAAAAATTCAATATAATTAAACAAGATACTAGAATCTTTGTGTAAAAAGAGAAAAGGTCCATATATATAATTTCAGTATTTCAGATACGTTTTCAATTTCAAAATAATTAACTTTCCAAACCACTAGTTTATATTAATAGGGGATTAATAAAGGAATCAAAATAGCAAAAAAATATATATATAGGTCAATGTATCTATTTTCGAGATATTATATTGACATATATTTGCGGGAAAATATTCTCTCTTGACTTTTCATAGCTTTATCATTGACAAGTTAAAGTTCTCAAAAAAATATTAAAAAATAATTAAGATTTTATAAGACTTTCACAGATGACTTATCATTATATTATTATACATGTAAAAGATTTATTAAAAGAAAAATGGGGGTCATGGGCAAATCTTTTAAGGCATTCTTACGACCGTGTTAAAGTGACCAGAAATAGAGCAATTGAACTGTTTGTGAAAGGTAATAAAGTGTTTCTTACCAAATGATATTTTCATTCTAACTGATTGAATTACAAATTTTCAACACACATGTTACTTATTCTTTTGTTCAATCGATATCCATTCAACAAAAAATGATAACAATAAATAATTAAGAATTGAATGATGATAGTTGTTGTGTATCTGACATTTGGGTTCATGTATGTACATCAAAACAAAGTAGGGTACTAAGCATTGATAAATAAGTGATATACATTATTGTTGCTTTTTTCTATAGATGTTCCACTCGTATATCAATCGTCAGATACTATTAAAGCTTTTACTGGTGATACTATCCAATTAAAATGCGTCTATGAGTCATACCCTGAACCTTCTGTGGTATTCTGGACAAGAGATGGTGAAATTCTGAATATATCTGTTTCAAAATATAATGGAAGCACAATTAATGAACCATCTTTAACCATTGTCAACATTGATCAATTCGATTCAGGCGCATATGTGTGTGCCGTAGTCAATAATATAGGAACCGGGTACAGTAGCAAGATCCTACTTTTAATAAAAGGTAAAGTAAAGATTAAAGGTGCTTTGTTAACTGAGTAATTAAAAAAACATTTTTATGTGCTCATATATTTTGTATACATTCAAGGCGATAAACATCGAAAAAAATGACATTACCAACGACACAAAGACCAATAGTCAACTTACATTGTCTGCGGAATAGCATATGGTCCTCCGAAATAAACGAAAATTTCGACCTGATGTCAGGATTTGAATTGTCAAGACTTTTGAAAGGTTTTTGAATGTAGTCATCATTGACAACCAAACATATGTCATGTTGAACATTCACTACGAGGAAAAACACTATTGTATTAATTTAACTATCTTTATGTAAATGTTAACCCTTAAAGGAACACCAGCTTTCAAAGTAATGATAACCAAAACAAAAAGTCATAAAGGAGCAAATAAAGTTGTTGTGAAACTGTTTATTCTAATTGTGACGTAAATCAGATGTGAATACTGAAAAATTCTAGAGATCTTTTAGAGTACATACGTTCAAAGACTCTGTCGTCTTGAAATACAATTAAACAATTTGACTTTTCTACACTTTACACAAGTACATGTTTTCCCCATTCCAAGCTAAATAACTCATGACATGTAACAAAATTCAAATTTTACATTTGCGCTAGACGCGCGTTTTGTCTACAAAAGATGCAGTAGTGATGCTTGAAAAAAAACATGATTCCAGAAGTGATAGATAACCAAAAAAATTAAATTACCCCATTTGTCACCAGAGATAATTAAAAGTGCATTTCCATTTATATATTAAATGTGGAAAGTATTTCATGCACGTATCTAAGGACCAAACCAGACAACAAAGCGATATGGGGCCAGACTCATTGTTTAAAATCTATTTCCTAGTGTTATTTAGAAAGAAAACAAATATATTATGGAAAGTAAATTTTCTATTATTAGTTTCGGTTACAACATAAATAAATATACATGTATTTTACTTTTGGGGAGTGGATTCATTAGCCCTAATTAAAAATCAATGCAGGCTCATAGTATTTTGAAGCATTCAAATGAAGGGAAACGTAAGAAATATTTTACGAATAAAACAAATCAAGTCTGCCCAAAAATTATTTATATTTCAAAGAAAGATTTATAGTTTGTTCATTGTAAAATTAAAACAAGAAACGTAAAGATGTCTCTGCTTATAACAGTTAAGAATCACTTCTAAATATTAAAAATCAACGATGTAACAGTAATGCATTACTATTTTATCGAAAAGATTCGTGATGCGCTAATTGCGTAATTTAAATTCTCGGACGCTGATTTTTTCCCAAAAAACGTTATAGATAATATCAGAGACATATAATACGAAACATAATACATGTATCATATGCCCCTATAATACACAACCTTCTTTAAAAGGTGTTTTCAAACACTTTATGACCGTATCTTGGGGGCACTGCTAAAATATGTTCTCAAAAAGCAAATTGTAATTTTCATCTTTAATACTTGAAGCCTCCCCGTGCTTCAGGTTTATGCTCTTATAATATACTAGATTATGGAGTGTGTGTCCGAGCGAGAACTTCTCTAGTTCATTACTTTAGGAATATTTATTAAAAAGAAGTATTTCAATATTCAGCCCCATTCTACTATTTAGTCAGCCGTCAGTCGCTACCCTGATATACCCTATTTTTTCCGGGTAACTAATACTAATAGCGTTTGACATTTTTAGCCGAACAGATTTATCATTTTTACATAACTTAATTTATTGTATGCTGATTCATATTCTAGACGCCAGTCTTTGCTCCCTTATAATATATTTCACAAACAAGAAACAAAAATGAAGCTTAGAAATGGAAAAATATTAAATACTAAACTCGTTCAATGACTTACATGTCCCCGTCTTTCCACCAAAAATACAGTAAGTTCCACGTTTAATGGTCGCACATTTTCTTTAAATTTTTAAACTGATATAACTTGAAAAACAAACAGTATTATTTATTGACTCACATGAAACAAACCGGGATGTGGTATTCAGTACGTAGGTGAAACTGGAAGATATTTATCTAAACGAACTCAAGAACATCTGTATCGTTTTAAAAGACCCAATAAATTAAAAAGTCTCATTTATCAACACCTTAAGAAGCACAATCATCCTATTAAATGTTTAGCAGTTCAACCTTTAGAAGTAGTAAATAAGCAACCTGGTGAATCTCATTCAAAGTTTGTACGATCACGGAAAATAATTGAATTAAATTGGATTAGAAATTACAGACAGTCTACCCTCTCGGTCTTAATGATAATATCATGGGAATTGGTAATATATTAAGAACCGATTCCATTAACATTTTGGATATAGTTTCTAAACCTGTATGTAAAAACCGTTCTCACGGTCTTAGAAAAAATCGCAATCAAAGAAAATTTCGGACCAATCATACCAATATTTCGGACTTAATTTCTATTTAAAAAAAAAACAACGGCAGACATTACCTGTTAACAAAGCTCTGTTCATTACCGGTTAATAGGTTAAATAAAATTTTGGAGGATTGCAACACAATTTCATATAACAGTCCAAAGTATGAAATAGGTCAAATTATTATGGCATATTGTTATTCTAAACTATTTCCAAAAATTGATCGCCCTGAAGATCATAAAAAACATTTTATTAAAATAAAGTATGTCAATAAAGGTTTAGATTTTGTAAATATTGCCGGTATATTTAACCACCATTCTGTTAAAGAACAAATTCCTGGATATTTTGACAATACTGAGCTCCCTCTTATTTGTTATATTTACAAGAAATCCACCCGGAAATTTGTGTTTAATTATAACCAATTGTGTAAAGATGCTAATATCAGTGAAAATACACCTACTTCATGTAATTGTAGTAATTCCGCATACATTTATGGACCCATTTCCCATGTTATAACAGGAGATCTTAACATCGTTCAAGACCGAGAGTTAAAAATCATTCCTCAGTAAAGGACCTAAATATCGTCCCCCGTCAGTTATTAATTGGAATGAGTGTCGTAATATCATTCACGACTCACTCCGTACTTACTGTTTGAAATGGATAAAACGGGAAAAGGCTGACAAAAAATCGTTGGACTCTTTCTTTAATTCAGTAATGAACATAGTTGATATACGTATTCAACATTTTAAAGAACATTTTATTATTAACAATAACCACAATAAACCTATTTCTCGTCTCAAACATAAACTGAAAGAACTAGCCAAGGAATTTGTTTTTGTCCCGGCCGATAAAGCTGCTAATAATATTATTATTGTTTGACGTAAATTTTACATTGAGGTTCTGAAAAAAGAAATTACCAATTCACCAACATTCCAACTGACTCCATTTTCAGAAATCGACATCTGTAACAAACATAAACTTTTAGCTACCGCTTTACAAGCAGAACCGGATACAATGAAAGTCCCTACTATGTATTGGCTTCCGAAGCTACACAAAACACCTTACAAATATAGATTTATTTCTTCTTCAAGCCATTGTTCCACTACTTAATTGTCTATTCTTCTTTATGATAAAAGAGATGATTTTTCGTTTCCTATCGTTAATTATCCATTTTTAGATGGTGACGTTTCATTGTCACCATCCTACGGTGTTTATATATCTCAACTTGTACGATTCGCTCGTGTATGTAGCAATGTTTTAGATTTTAACGAGAGAAATTTATGTATTACTGAAAAATTATTACACCAGGGTTTTCGATATCACAAAGTAGTCAAAACATTTACTAAATTTTATCATCGGTATAAGGACATCATTCGTAAATATAGCTCAACATGCAGACTTCTTATACGTTCAGGTATTTCACATCCAATTTGTTATGGAAATATTCTTTATTAAGCACAAAAATGTCAGTATTCACCTTAGAAACTAACAAAACCTTTAAATAGACTTATCAAGAAGGGATATAGTTAATATTGATTCACTTATAGGGTCTTTGCATCGGAACTAAACACATGTATTAAAAAACCAGTTGTTGGCATGACACGGATTATGTTCTTCTCATATATGTTATGATGGTATGATACTAAACCCCTAACGGGAAGGATTATGTCTGATATTCATATGATGAAATCATAATCTTTCAATCAGTTTAATTGAAGTCTGGAGCTGGCATGTCAGTTAACTGCTAGTAGTCTGTTGCTATTTATGTATTATTGTCATTTTGTTCATTTTCTTTGGTTACATCTTCTGACATCAGACTCGGACTTTTCTTGAAAAGAATTTTAAATGTGCGTTTTGTTATGCATTTACTTTTCTACATTGGCTAGAGGTATAGGTGGAGGGTTGAGATCTCATAAACATGTTTAACTCCGCCGCATTTTTGCGCCTGTCCCAAGTCAGGAGCCTCTGGCCTTTGTAAGTCTTGTATTTTTTTAATTTTAGTTTCTTGTGTACAATTCGGAAATTAGTATGGCGTTCATTATCACTGAACTAGTATATATTTGTTTAGGGGCCAGCTGAAGGACGCCTCCGGGTGCGGGAATGTCTCCTACATTGAAGACCTGTTAGTGACCTTCTGCTGTTGTTTTTTCTATGGTCGGGTTGTTGTCTCTTTGACACATTCCATATTTCCATTCTCAATTTTATATCTGATAAATTTGACTGCATGACAAGAAATACTACAAAAACATTGGTTATGCACGACGTATTCCGATATAAGACGTGTGCCGTTACAATATCAATATCAGTTTTAACGCATCAGCGCACACAGGTTTGTCGAATAGGCCAGTATGTAAGTTTTTAACGACCTTACACGGTCGGCGAATAGGCCAGTTGATTAGATCAGAAATATAAATACACACATTTGTGTATAAATGTCCCTGATTGGATGAAATTAACCGACAACCACGCCTACCTTATTAAACTAATACCTAAATCAACCACACTTGAAAGAAGCATTTTCAAACATGGATAAGATTACTAGAGATTTGGTTGGGTATCTTTATTTGAAAAAGTTAAGAATCTTTATTTAAGCACTGTATTCAAACTTAGAAGTATAAACTTGCCTTGAATATGCGACGGGTGCTTTTTATTTCATGGCTTGGAACTCTTGGTTTAATAGCTTCCATGTGAAAATCTGCACTATATCAAGGAGATACAACCCCTGGTGTAACGTATCGTCTGGAAGATCAATATAAACGCTGTAAGCCGGAGCTGCTGGGATTTCGGAATGTTGTTACGTAGAAATTTAAAATTTAGAATTGGAAAGATGCCAATATTTCTTTTGATGTGATGTTTTGTTTTCAACTGATCTTAATTTTCAATATTTAGATGCAAGTCACACTATTAACAAGCTTAGCTGCATCTGGTATATCCTTTATATCAAGTTCGAAAGGAGAGATGCGTCACCAAGTTTTTAATTATTTATTGAGTTTGAACGTCCCTCTAATATTTTTCGCCCCTGTTTTTTGACATTGTGTAATTTTCGTGAACGCTGCATTATTATTGTACGAACTGATTGGCTGATGCATATGCGTTGTTTCGATTTGGTGACCGCGGCTGTGGTATTGGGCGATTTAGTAGCCCTTGCATCCTCATTATGTTGATCTCAAAGCAGTTACATTGACATATCGTCAATTTGGTGGCCATTGTTTTTGTATTCTGTCAATTTGGTGGCAGCTTCATTGGTATTGTATTGAATTGTGTGGCTGCAGTTGTGTCTTTGTGTCCATTAAGCAATAGCTGTATTACAATTTCGTTCATTGTGTAGACGATAAATATGCATTTGTATGATTTTTTGCAACCATTTGCGTTATTGAATCAATTTTGTAGCTACTGCATCGTCAAGTTTTTTTTATCTCGTAGCAAGAGCAGACATTTTGTCTTTCTGATTGACTCTGTATTAGCACTATGCCTATGTAAGGCAGGTTTTAACTAATTGGTGTTTATCTGGATATGGTTGCAACATTGTATGCATAGAATCTATTTGGTAACCGATGCCTTAATATTGCATTTATTTTAGTTGGGAAGCATGATAGTGCATATTGTTATTGTACAGTTTTTGGTTGCAGTACATGTAGTTGTAGCATGTTGTTGATTCGGTAGTTTTGCTTTAACATGCATCAATAGAGTGGCCGATGAATACCGTATAGCGGGTTATTTTTGCGGGGTGTAAATTTTCGCTTATTTTCGCGGATAGAACAAAATCGCTAAAACAAATTCCGCCAAATTAAAAGTGTACATTCAAAAGTATTGATAACAGTTTTGAGTTCGCCAAAATATTTCGTATACCTTATTCAATAAAAATCGCAAAATTTTGCACCCGCGAAAATAACCCGCTATACGGTATGCATTGTATTGATATTGTGACAGCATTAAACGTTGTTTCTGTGTCAATCTGTTATTGTTATTGTAAAGATGGTTAGTCGCTGTTTTGACGTTTTGAGGATTTGGTGGTCTCTTCATTGGCAGTGTGTTGATAAGCCAGCCGATACATTGACATCGTTTTGATTATGTGACTAATTCATTTACTGATCATCTCTTTCTTAATATCAACATTATAGAAGCAGACGTTTATCTTTGTTAAAGAAAAGGATTAAAAGGATGAAAGATGAAAGCATTGTACATTTAAGGAACTCGTTGGTTATTTTAGTTTACATTTAATAAAAATCCAGTTTTTGATATAACATTTCTTTATTAAATTGCAGAAAAAGTCCTTACAAGTGCAGACAAAGTACCTGTCGTTGTTGGTACAGTCCTAAGTGTTGCTGTATTTCTCTTGATATTGTTTACAGTTCTTGTGCTATTGATGAAGAGGTAAGAGGAGTGATATATTATGAGGAAGTAGTGTAAGGACGGATAATTACTGTAATGTTCCATAATAAACAACTTTCTGTTTGTTTTGACTATGTTAACTGGGCACAAACTATAAGAAAACAAATTGTGTCTTTTAGGATAATAGTACTGGACGAAGTGGTACACATTTCACGTCGGTTAGGGAGCAGTTGCGAATACAAAAGTGTAATCGGTAAAAAAAAAGACCACCAATACCCGCTCCGCTGCAAAAGGGACGCTACCTAAATTTGTACTTGATCTGAGTTTTGTTTTAATAAGTGTTGTGTATTAGTCTAACACCATTTGGTTAAGGCTAACCTAATTTAGAAAACATAAACCAAAAATTCAGATTTTTTTTCGTTGTGTAAATAATTAAGTCCAAGTATCGCTCCATCTCATATATTGATAATAAGGTGAATTTTTAAACATATTAACACTTTGCTCTATTACAAAAAAAAAGCTTACCTTCGTAAACGAAAATGATGTCTTAACATCACTTATGTTACACAGATGCCAATAAATCATTGTTTGTAATTAGTTTGTTTTTAGATGGGAATGTTAAATACTTCTAGTTTGAAACAGTTACTTACGATATCAATTAAAAGCTTATTTTTTTCTTTGATACTAAACGTGTTTTGTTTCTAAGTATTATCTATGAAATAATGTAGGATAATATTACAACTGTGAACAAAATGCCACTTCTGCTGTCATACTTAAAAGCGTCCATTACAGGGACTCGAAAGGGATATGGTTCTAAAGATTTATGCTTGAAATAAGTGTGATACCTGTTGACTTTGGGTTACAAAAATGTCAATTTCTGGTTCATATATTAGGTACCTTATACCCATATTGTGTCATGTAATTAAATACGTGTGGTAAAGTGGGATAAAACTCCTATATTAAAAGTGTTTCGTCAGAAAGAGTCATTTATAAATCACACTATATCATTAAACAAATATTTGTGAAACAAAAGCGATAGAAACAAAAAGGTGGGAAAACAAAGTGAAACTCATAACAAAGGCAAAAGTCATCAGACAAAAAGTTTGAAATACGTAACGATGAGTAACATATTTCGTTATTTGTCAACCCCCTTCTTGGTACAGCAAAATCAAACATCATCACTATTTGACTTTGCAGATATATCGTCACAATCTGTGAAAAAGTGGTGTCAAAGCAACATAAGGTCTTGCAATTTCATGTGACCCAAATATTATAAAAGTGTTTTTATTGTTATTGATTACAGGAGACGAGTAAAGAAAAATCAAGAATCAAGCTACGAAACAAATGAGATGATTAATGGTAACATTATGACCGTTATGGAATAACCGTTTCACAGATTATATCGGATATGTTTCTTACGTCGTTACTTTAATCCCCTTCCCTTTCATGAATGTGACCTACCGAATTATACTATTTACCGGATTTGTTATAACATGTTCAACACGACGGGTGCCACATGTGGAGCAGGATCTGCTTACCCTTTCGGAGCACCTGAGATAAACTCCAGTTTTTGGTGGGGTTCATCTTGCGTATTATTTAGTTTTATATGTTGTGTCAAGTGTACTATTATTTGTCTGTTTGTTTTTGTTTTTTTTTCATTTTTAGAAATGGCGTTGTCAGTTCATTTTCTATTTATGAGTTTGACTGCCCCTCTGGTATATTTCGCCTCTCTTTTTTATTTGTTGCTGAATTAAATGAAAACAATACAATCTACAAAAATTGCAAACATTTTATATAAAGTAAAAACAGTAAAACAAATACATTGTTTATTCCATTGCAATAAATACTTATATAGGTAATTCTTTAATATAAACAGTGGTTGTCGTGTGTTCCTGTGTTAGTGATGTTAGTTTTATATATTTGATTTTCGTTCTTTTTTTTTTTACATTAATAAAACCGTTAATTTTTGCGTTTGAATTGTTTGAATTTGTCATTTTTGGGCCTTTTATAGTTGACTATGCGGTATGGGCTTTGCTCATTTCTGAACACCGTACGGTGACTTATAGTTGTTAAATTCTGTGTCATTTTCTCTCTTGTGAAGATTTGTATCATTGCCAATCAGACCACATCTTCTGTTTTATAGTACACACAACAAAAGCATTAAATAATAATACTGAGGAAATTCTGTTTGATTTTCATTAACACAATATAGAATACAGACCAATGGAGAAAGATGTGATCTACATCAATTCTGTTAGATATAAAATCTACGTGTAAACGAACTGTCAGCAGCATGATATATGAATTTCATTTTTTTTTTATTCAAGCGGAAACTCATGCTTACGGTAAAACAGACACTTACCATGACTATTGCAATTCAAACATGAAGCAAACCCCCGCCACGAAAAATGTAAGTATTACAAAGTATAATCAATAGAATATATATTGTTGTGTATATCACATATGAATTACTTTTCTGTTCCAAGAGTTGGATTCATTGTAAAAAGACTTATCTCATACTGATTACGAAAAATAAAATTCAAATACTTTTTTTCTCTCGACAAAATGGTAAAAGAAGCTACTTCCAGTTTCAGAGAGACAGTTCCATTTCAAATAATACATTAAATCTGAATTAATAGTCTTGCTATTCAGTACGAGCCAATGCTCCGTGTTGAAGGCTGTTTAGTTGACCTATAGTGGTTTAATTTTTACAAATTATGACTTGGATTGAGAGTTGCTTGATAATCTATTTTACTTTATTTTCCTTTTTTATCAATGTATTGTGAAAAACCTCTAAAAAGGAATACTCACCACTTAGACCCAAAATGTAATGGAGTGGCGCCTTGTCGTAACCAACAATCAGACAAAGTTTATGTCGATAACTCTTCCGGTTTCGATTGGTCTCGGAAATACAAGCTAAAAATTTGATGAATCAAGTACCTCTAATCAAATGACTCTACAATGATGATGATGTCTCTATCACTTACCGTTCGTGAATTACACTTACATGTCCGAATTTGTCAAATAAAAAAAGGAATAAAATGTTATTAGAAAAAATGTTGATTTTGGTTTTGGTTACTGCGAGAGAGTGGCGTAAACCATAAAAGTTTACGGACAGAAAATCATCATCGAAAGTAGTATACGATTATACAAGTTTAATCTTGAAAGCGTTATCGATATCATATGCCAAATCCCTTTTGGTATGCAGGAATTAAAACAGGAACATCAAAAACTAAGTTGTTACATTACTCAGAATAAAATCAAAAAGATTTGATCGCATTTGTTTATTTTTTTTAAATTATATAATCATTATAAAAATAGGTCTGTTGTTTTATCGGATAGCTAATTGTTCAAGATCTGATTTCTTAAATTCTTGACTGAATGCTGTTAATGCAAAACTTATAAAAATATATTGTATACCTATCAATTTAGGTTTGAAACGTCTAACTTTGTTTACTCTATAGGATATCTCTTTGATGGGAGGGGATTGTTTGCTGAAAAAGTATAATGTTATAGAATTGACGAATCGTCTTAATAACGCAGAATCACTGGAAGCAAGAATTAGAGCAGAATTTATGGTGAGTTTATAATTTTAAGGAAAATATGAATGCACCAATGCCTTGTTTTAGCCTACATTTTAAGTATACATATTGCCGTCTCAAAACTTCATGCAGATTATAAGCTGCACAGGTTTCTATACTTTCATAATCTTGAAGTTTGAACCCGTCTTTGTTTTCTCTCTCCAACTCTTTACTCGTATGTTGTATTGCAGTGTAATAATTAATTTTATGGAAGATTAACATTCTGGTACTTAGAACCATCACGACCAGACTTAAAAGCTTGGCCGCTGGCAATGTTAACATTACGTCTGTCCTGATGAAGTGGGTAAATGTCCTCCGTTACACCATAACCCATGGTGGAGCTCCTAATAAAGGAGGGAGATACAAATCATACAGATATTACATACATACAACCCGAAACTATACATGTGACATGTGCTATTGGCATCGGTATCGGATTCGACGCGGAACTTGTAAAGTCTTGGCATTATTCATTGTGTGGTGGAATTATGTAATTTGTTTTATTAACACAATTGTCATAAATCCTTTATATATCAAGTTTAATTCTTCGATTTGTCGTTTTGATTTCATGCCGGCTAAAAAAATCGTCATTTAAGTGTTATAGATAAAAATCCGAAAAATATGGATGAATAATTCTTTAAATTCTTTCAAGCTGACATTTTCAATTGTCTAGTTGTTTATGAGAAATGTCAAGTTGAAAATAGAGAGCTTACCAACATTATGTCCCTGCTGGTTTTTTTTCTCGCCTTAAATAAGTAAAACAAAACGAGACATACAGATGGGTGCGGTCCTAACCTTGACAAAAGTTAACTTAGAGTTAACTTGTTGACTGCTTTTTAAGTTAACTTTAGAATTTTTAAGCAGACCAGCAAGTTAACTTCGTCTACAGTGGACCAGACCTACGGTCCGCTTTTTTATGACTGCTGCAGACCTATCGACAGGTCTGTTCCAGACCAGACCTGTGGACAAGTCTGCTTTTGACCAGTCCTGAGGACAGGTCTGCCCCAGACCAGACCTGTGGACAGGTCTGCTCCTGACCAGACCTGTGGACAGGTCTGCTTCTGACAGACCTGTGGACAGGTCTGCTTCTGACCAGACCTGTGGACAGGTCTGCTTCTGACCAGACCTGTGGACAAGTCTGCTATTGACCAGACCTGGGGACATGTCTGCTTATGAAATGTTATCGTTTTTGCGACTTTTCATATCAGACTTGAGCTTTATTAAAATATGTATAAACAACATTCGCATTGTTCTTCCCAAGAAGGCCTCTGATAGCAAATATATTTCTTTACTCGCTATACTCTAGTAGACATTATTCATAACAACACAATTCTTTCTTTTTTTTATTTAATATATTCTTATAAACATTAGTCAATTACATAGATCGAGCTATCATATTTTTTTAATTAGAAGGCGGTTAGAAATTAGGGTTATCCAACGCATCGGAACAACATTCGTATATCATGGGATATCAACATCTTTGTCGACGTTACTTCGTTCCCCGTTTTTTACCTGTCCCTTCTTAATTTTTACTTTACGCATTTATACATGCATGGATATTTCATTGTTATTCTACTTGTTTGGATTGGATTTACTATTCTTTTTCCGCAGAATATTCTAACGAAAATTGTACAGTTGTACAGTGTCCGGATATGTATGATGTGGTAAAACTACCAACAATCTCGTCAAATTCGTCAGATTTATCGAGAAATTTGTGCACATGAATGAAATAGTCACTTGACGTTTAACTACAAACAAAATCAATCAACCGACATAATAGATTAACAGTATACTATTACCAGAAGATAACCTCAAATACATTTTTTATTAAAAAGCACAAATGAATTCAGACATGTCAGTGTTGGTACATGTATTTGGATGGTGCGGCCTAATAGTTTCGTTTTACACACCCTAGTGACTGTTCAATATTAAGAATAGAGATGAAACGCTGACATTCTCAATGTATGCGGGAAAAAAATTGCATGAATTGTTTTCCTTATTGCTTACATTTGCCGTCCTACTAACATGTTCACATGAGTGCCAGGAGAAGACATAATTAGGCGCCATCCCAACAGCGGTCATTTATTTTATACATTGAATCCAGACATCAAAAATATGGCTGATTTACTATGCGGATATATATAGATTTTTAAATTAAAGTGCACATACATGTGACATATGCAGGTCAGTTTTTGGTCGATGCAGTCAAATAATTTTGTTGTATAAGTCAGCATGAGGTATCAAATCTACTGAAATTTTGTTACGTATCAATATTTTGAATAAAAGGAGGACATGCTGACATCCAAAATTAATGCGAAAAAAAATTTGTTGTTATTATATTGCAATATTACTGTCCATTGTATTATACATCATTTACATTGAATCCTGACATAAAAAATATGGCTTATTTACTATGCGGGTATACATGGTATATAGATTTACAAATTAAAGTGCACATATGGTCAGTTTGGTTAATGCGGTCAAATCATTTTGTTGTACAAGTCAGCATGAGCCTGATGAGGTATCAAAACTACGGAAATTTTGTTACATATCAATATTTTGAATAAAAGGAGGACATGCTGGCACCCTAAATTTATGCGAACAAAAATTTGTTGTTCATGTTGTTATTGTATTGCAATATAGCTGTCCATTGTATTATACATTGAATCCTGACATGATGGCTGATTTACTATGCTGGTATATAGATTTACAAATTAGAATGCATATATGGTCAGTTTTGGTCTTGGTCAATGCGGTCAAATTATTTCATTGTACAAGTCAGCATGAGGTATCAAAACTATTGAAATTTTGTTACGTATCAATATTTTGAATATAAGGAGGACATGCTGGCACCCTAAATTTATGCGAAACAAAAATTTGTTGTTATTGTATTGCAATATTGCAATCCATTGTATTATACATTGAATTCTGACATAAAACATATGGCTGAATTACTATGCGGGTATATATGGTATATAGATTTACAAATTTAAGTGCACATATGGTCAGTTTTGGTGGAAGCGGTCAAAATATTTTGTTGTACAAGTCAGCATGAGGTATCAAAACACTGTAATTTTGATACGTATCAATATTTTGAATAAAAGGAGGACATTCTAGCACCCTAAATGTATGCGAACACAAATTTGTTGTTATTGTATTGCAATATTGCTGTCCATTGTATTGTACATTGAATCCTAACACAAAAAATATGGCTGATTTACTATACAGGTATATTACTTTACAAATTAAGGTGTACATATGGTCAGTTTTAGTTGACGCGGTCAAATAATTTTGTTGTACAAGTCAGCATGGTCAGCATGAGGTATCAAAACTACTGAAATTTTGTTACGTATCAATATTTTGAATTAAAGGAGGACAAGCTGGCACCCTAAATTTATGCAAACAAGAATTTGTTGTTATTGTATTGCAATATTGCTGTCCATTGTATTATACATTGAATCCTGACATAAAAAAATATGGCTGATTTACTATGCGGGTATATAGATTTACAAATTAAAGTGCACATACATGTATGGTCAGTTTAAGTTGATGCAGTCAAATAATTTTGTTGGACAAGTCAGCATGAGATATCAAAACTACTGTAATTTTGTTACGTATTAATAATTTGAATAAAAGGATGACATGCTGTCACCCTTAATTTATGCGAACAAAAATTTGTTGTTATTGTATTACAATATTGCTGTCCATTGTATTAAACATTGAATCCTGACATAAAAAATATGGCTGATTTACTATGCTGGTATATAGATTTACAAATTAAAGTGCACATATGGTCAGTTTTAGTTGATGCAGTCAAATAATTTTGTTGTACAAGTCAATATAAGGTATCAAAACTACTGAAATTTTGTTACGTATCAAAATTTTGAATAAAAGGAGGACATGAAGGCACCCTAAATTTATGCAAACAAAAATTTGAAAAAATTTGCTGATTTAGTATGCTGGTATATAGATTTATGAATAAAAGTGCTCACATGGTCAGTTTTGGTCAACACGGTCAAATAATTTTGTTGCACAAGTCAGCAAGAGGTATCAAAACTACTGAAATTTTGTTACGTATCAATATTTTGAATAAAAGGAGGACATAAAATGGCACCCTAAATTTATGCAAAAAAAAAATTGTTGTTATTGTATAGCAAAATTGCTGTCCATTGTAATATACATTGAATCCTGACATAACAAATATGGCTGATTTACTATGCTGGTATATAGATTTACAAATTAAAGTGCACATATGGTCAGTTTTAGTTGATGCAGTCAAATAATTTTGTTGCACAAGTCTTCAAGAGGTATCAAAACTACGGAAATTTTGTTACGTATCAATATTTTGAATAAAAGGAGGACATATGCTGGCACCCTAAATTTATGCAAACAAAAATTGTTGTTATTGTATAGCAATATTGCTGTCCATTGTAATATACATTGAATCCTGACATAACAAATATGGCTGATTTACTATGCTGGTATATAGATTTACAAATTAAAGTGCACATATGGTCAGTTTTAGTTGATGCAGTCAAATAATTTTGTTGTACACATCAGCATGAGGTATCAAAACTACTGAAATTTTGTTACGTATCAAAATTTTGAATAACAGGAGGACATGAAGGCACCCTAAATTTATGCAAACAAAAATTTGAAAAAATTTGCTGATTTAGTATGCTGGTATATAGATTTATGAATAAAAGTGCTCACATGGTCAGTTTTGGTCAACACGGTCAAATAATTTTGTTGCACAAGTCAGCAAGAGGTATCAAAACTACTGAAATTTTGTTACGTATCAATATTTTGAATAAAAGGAGGACATATGCTGGCACCCTAAATTTATGCAAAAAAAAAATTGTTGTTATTGTATAGCAATATTGCTATCCATTGTAATATACATTGAATCCTGACATAACAAATATGGCTGATTTACTATGCTGGTATATAGATTTACAAATTAAAGTGCACATATGGTCAGTTTTAGTTGATGCAGTCATATAATTTTGTTGTACAAGTCAACATGAGGTATCAAATCTACTGAAATTTTGTTACGTATAAAAATTTTGAATAAAAGGAGGACATGCTGGCACCCTAAATTTATGCGAACAAAAATTTGAAAAAATATGCTGATTTACTATGCGGGTATATAGATTTATAAAAAAAGTGCACACATGGTCAGTTTTGGTCAACACGGTCAAATAATTTTGTTGCACAAGTCAGCAAGAGGTATCAAAACTACTGACATTTTGTTACATATCAATATTTTGAATAAAAGGAGGACATATGCTGGCACCCTAAATTTATGCAAAAAAAAATTTTTATTATTGTATAGCAATATTGCTGTCCATTGTAATATACATTGAATCCTGACATAACAAATATGGCTGATTTACTATGCTGGTATATAGATTTACAAATTAAAGTGCACATATGGTCAGTTTTAGTTGATGCAGTCATATAATTTTGTTGTACAAGTCAACATGAGGTATCAAAACTACTGAAATTTTGTTACGTATCAAAATTTTGAATAAAAGGAGGACATGAGGTATCAAAAATGTAACTAAATTTGTTTACGCATCAATATTTTGAATAAAAGGAGGACATGCTGTCACCCTAAATTTATGTGAAAAAAAATTTGTAGTCATGTGTTAAAATGATGCTTTCCTCTAAAATACTTCCTTTCATAGATATACATATAAATAAAGTGCAAATATGGTTGAATTTGATAGGTATTGGAATATATATTCAGTGCCCGTTATCATTGTAACCAAGATCGTTTTTTAATTTATAGATTGGAAGATCACAGATAAATTTGTGTTACAAGCAACGTTTTATGCGTACTTTATTTTCAAATATTTGTATTAAATCCTGTTTATGTCGGTTAAAAGCTCATTAGAGCTTATGTTTGTCTTATGTTTTATATATCATGCCGACTCTAAATAAAGCTTATTTATTTATTATTATGTTTATATAACGGAAGTATTAGTTTTACTTTATTTTCGATGTTTATACTACAAAACAAAGATATTAAAAAATATTTTTAAAAAATCGATGTAGAGCGGTTCTGGTTACAAGTTAACTTAGTGTTGAGCAGACCAGTCAAAAGTTAACTTGGGAACAGGTCTGGTTTCGATCGGATTTGTCAAAGCAAAAGTTAACTTATGTTAACTTTGTGGCAGGACTGGTCTCGAAGTTAACTTATGTTAACTTTATGGCAGGACTGGTTTCGAAGTTAACTTATGTTAACTTTACGGCAGGACTGGTTCGAAGTTAACTTATCATTTAGCGGACCTGTTTCCAAGTTAACTTTTTGGCAGATATAAAAACAGTCCTAGGACCAAGTCCGCTTATCAAGTTAACTAGATTTTGGTCCTAGGACTGGTCAGAGCAGTCCTAAATCCGGTCACAGGTTAACTTTGACCAGTCCAAATAAATGGTTATCAAGTTAACTTGCTGTACAGGTTAGGACTGCACCCATCTGTAGGTATGCTGTTTCCGGCGTCCATAATATATTAGTTTGGAATTGCACTGTAGGTCTAGTTTATGGTGAACCACAATAAGTAGGTCAATCGTAATTGGTAGGCAGTTATATTAGTATTGACATATCTCATTCCCATGGATATGATGTTGCCCTGTCCCCTAAGTCATGGTGCACGTATATTGACTGAAACCTGTGTTTAGTTAACATGTATTAGTTTGTGATTAAGTCAGTTCAAAGAGAACCATTAGTGGTATGCCAATGTTGATTTGTATGCAGATATATAAACATGAGCACTTCCTTTTTCCATGTAGAATATTAAGCTCCATCCGCGCAGTAATGATCTATTGACTTCAAAAATTTTGCTTAGGTTACATGTTTTTTGTTTGTGATTATATAAGTTTAAGATGAACTGCTTATGTTAAGTCAATGATAGTTGGTATGCAAATTTATTATATGTATATAATTGACATTTGCCAGTATCGTTACCATGTTGAATATATAGCCCAAACTCCTTTTCATGGTTCATTGACTTTGAAACTTTACCATAGTTTACAAGTTAATGTGTGTGGTCGGGTTTGTTTAAGGAGAATGACTTATAATAAGTCAGTGATAATTGGTATGCAGTTGTATAAACTTTGTCACATCACATTAACATTGATATTGTTCAGTCATGTGTTCATTGACTTTACATATATCCATAATTCACCCGTTAAAGTATTAATATTTTAGTTTCAACATTTGCATTATAAAAATTACAAAACAGCGGGACATATCTCTGTGATAACAGTTAGATGACATCAAACACTTGTATTACCAGACATGTATGTTAACAAATAGTTTATAGATCATTGTTAACATAACAGAGTATGCATACACAGAAGGCATTTTTAAGTAGTAAGTTGTCCGAAATTTGACTTCATTCAGTATTGACGAGTATCTTTAAGGAACGACAAATGTTATCAGAATTCAAACATTATACGTCTAAGTATGTGCAAAAATAGTAAAGATCATATACATTTGTATAAAAAATACTACAGAAAAGATCAAAACTTACATGCATGTTGTAAGCTGGTTATGTATGGAGCCGTTACAAATATGCTTTGTTTTGTAGATTGTGTCATATCACATATTTATTTATTTAATTCTGTATTGAAGAAACATTAAATTATAGAATTAGTTTAAGATCAGTGAGATAATTGCTTTTAATATTTGATAACGAAATATGAAGTAAAATTGGGGGTCACGGGCTTTATTTTCAGAAAAAAATCAAAACACAAACAATTGAACTATCAAGCTCAATATAATTATCTCATTGACTTTTAAAAAAATTATTGTTTCTGAGAATTTCAAGTACACTTCTGAACGAAAGTTCAATCTTTAAATTTCAAGTTGAAGATGTCTCTTTAATACATCAAATGACACTTGGTAAAAAAAACTTAAACTTTAAATATGTTCGCAGCATTCCTAGGAATAATGCCGAGTGAAAGACAAATGATCCACCCTTAAAAACAACCCAAGATAAAACAAACAGTTACTGGATTTAGACGCATCACATATCACCTCAGATTTTTATCAAAAGGAAAAATCCAATTAAACATAAAATTAAAATTACTACCCTCATAATAATACAAGTATGTCAATTCGTAAATAATTAGACATAAACCTAACAACACTTTAATTTTTTTATCAGCAAAACTAATGCCCTCATAGTAGATGTTATTTATTTAAAATTCGTTATTCCAGTTCTTAGAAACCAATAGTGTGAAGGTGGACATGGCAACCAATGATTACGAAATAGTGCTGAAGGAAAACCAAACCGGTAATTTTTTCTCTGACAGATTAAGAGTACATTTTTTTATAACAAAAATAAATCGTAGTTTCTCTTGCATCAATTTTAGCATACATCTGAATCAACTGATGATTGAAAAATGAATATGAAAAAGATATAATATCAGTTATTGCTTACTTTTACTAATCACTGTATAAGTATTCGGTAAAACGGGATGTTGGCGAGCAATGAACTTGCCAAATCCAAAATTCCTGAAACTTAAATGTTATTTATCCAATCACTATCAAAGAATAAAATGCCTATTCTTTTCAACAATATGTCAACAGAAACTATGTTCAATCGTACACATCATAATGAAATTTACGCAGATGTACGAGTGAGGTTACGCGCATTTCACCAATGAATTGACACGAATTACCACAAAAAAAAACACGTGACGTAGCGACAGTGTGAATTTATGTCATTGCTAAGCATAATTGAGTATTACTTCTCCTCTAATCTTATGTTAGTTATGAGGCAGTAGGAAAAAAAAACCCAGATTTTATCGATTGTTTAGTCTTATAAGGTTCTAATTTCGTTTTTAAAATGTACTTGAAATTAAGGCATTATCTGTGTACGTGTGTACATACCTCAAACATTTGTAAGTTTAGACATTAAAAGATACAACAAGGTTACATTATAATATTGAGGGAATCGCATGAATTCTAAAGGAGCGATACTGGGTAGGCCGACAAAACAGGAATTCGCAGTCATTGCAACGTTACATATTCAAATTGCATGGCAAAAACAAACAGATACATGTATAAAAACTCCTCCCTGAATTCACAAAAGACATACAGTATATATACTTTCAATTAGGTATGTATAACACAAACAGAGGAAACGAAACAGTAAATTCTGCTAACATGGTTAATATAATTATGTGTCACAATATTGCTATAATAATGATTTCTAAGTACCCATCTCTGTTTGATGGATTTTGTATGATTTGTCAGCATATGCTCATTTTTGGTTTAAATTTTCGTGTGCACTAGATTGTTTAATGTCATTTTTTTTCTCAATAAATAGGAAGACGTTTCTTAGATCCATAATTAATAAATGAGGAACATATTTTGTTATGCTGAAGATACCTGACTGTACATATTTCTTTCTAGTGAGACTTAACCAAAACATGTTTTGGTTTTGTTGTGATGTGCTCTTTAAGGTTTTTTTTTACATCAGAAGTATTGTCTATTGTCACGTAACCCATACATACAAATGTTATCTTCAAAAAAGCGATTTTTTTCCTCGGCAAGTTTGTCAGAAAATTCAAACATGTTCATTCAAGAAGTCAAGACTATAAATCAAAACAATTATTATGTTTTCGAAATTCTCTAAAATTATATATAATCTACATTATTACATAATCGTCTCTTCTAACAGTACAGTAGCGTAAGAACTTATAATTTGTATAACATAAATCATATAGTTTTGGAGTTGCACTGTTAATTGTTCAAATCTAATGCATATATACTGGTATTTATTTGCCATTGAATGTAGGTGTACCAAAAAAAGAAGCAAAGACTCTGTATATGAAGGTATGTTAACTATATGTCAAAGCATGCAATAAATAATTGCAAATCATTGCATTATAAATTCACTTCATACAAAATAAATTGATAAACATGTAGACGTCTGACAATATCCTACTTTCCGTTTAGGAATTGAATGTTTCTTGACACGATATATATACAAATGTTTAAATGTTGTATAATTTGATAAAATATGGTGTATATATAGACAATAACTGTTTGTTGTCTTTAAATATCAGCTGTATTTCTACGAGGCTAGGAAACAAGGTGTATGCGAACTTTTAGCGAGCTATTCCACCTGTTTTGAGCCGAGTACAAATACAGCTGATATTTGAAGACACTAAACAGGTATTGTCTTTATCCTGCAATTAATTCTGTATTTTATTTGTGTTTTGAAGACACAAAAACACATGTTTTGCATTTATTTTCGATTTAAAATCCCTTGAGGCCCGTGTAGTAATACGATAAAGAATCTCGAATGGTCAACAATAATACATCACTCTAGGTGAATGATAATCTATTTTAAGATAACAACTAATTTCAACAGTAAAAACAAATAACAAAACATTGTCCAATTTGAAACAGGGGTGTGCGAGTTGTCCTACGTTTCAGACTCGACATTCACTAAACATGCATGCTGAAATTGACATGGTTGCTTTTGTTACAAAATCATCTCATTCAAGTTTTGAAATGAATAGTTGTCATTCGTAAAAAAGACTGCTTTTCATTTATGTATGTTATCAGAAAATTGGTGTGATTTTTGTTGCTCTAACAAACAAACAGAGCGTATAAAAGTAATCGTTAATTCGCATTTAATACGACATTAGAATGCGTCTGCAATACACATTATGAGGTAACGCAGGTTTATACAACATTCAGTTACAGCATAGTGATATCTGTAGGGATGTATCTGTAAAGTAGAACACCCAATTGCAGGATAAACGTATATGTGTTCTTTGGTTTTAAAATTATTTTTGCTCGTTTTCTTTGTCTCTTCACTTGATGTTTGGCAATATTTCTACGTGTACTCTCTATTATTTTAGCAAAGTGTGGATGATATCTTCATATTTAGTAGTTTTCCTGACGATGGTAATGTTGAACAGTTCTGGAATATGATTATCAATCACCACATCGAAAATATAATTATGATTGTACTGAAAAGTGAAAAGGTACACATTTAGAATAATCGATCTTTGTTTAAGAATGGCGTTTTATTATAACCTGCCCGTTATTGTTTTGTACGCCTATTATGGCTTTAGTAGAAAGCTAAAAACGTAACTTTTTTTTATTCTTTCTGACTCTTTTTTGCTGTGAAAATTACAGATATGAACAACAATATATATTTTATTTTATTAGTAACATTACGAATCAATTTTTCCTGCATTTATATATACTTTGTAATTAATTCCATGGAATATTCACAAATGCAGCTGAGAACACGAATAATAGCGATATGAGTTGTAATCGACAACAGGAATTACAAGTTTCTCTTGTTTTACTCTGTAATATTTTATTTTATTAGTAACATTACGAATCAATTTTTCCTGCATTTATATATACGTTGTAATTAATTCCATGGAATATTCACAAATGCAGCTGAGAACACGAATAGTAGCGATACGAGTTGTAATCGACAACAGGAATTACAAGTTTCTCTTGTTTTACTCTGTAGAGTTGAATGTTGTATTCATTTTAGTTAAACGGATATGCAGTTTTTGATTAATTTTTTAAAGTTTCAACCAGTATTAAAAAAAAACACATAAAAACAACTGGTAATCTTAAACACGAACAAAATCGAACCATAAATATATATTTATCATAATGTATTCGTTGAGCACATTTTATTCTAGACTACTAGTTTTTGCCCCACTCACGAAGATGTTTTCAAAGTGGCAATGCTAGAAATAGAAATGCGTTCTGCTGAGAAAACAAATGACAACATATATATGCTACGGTTAATTTTACATGGCAAGGTAAGCTGAATAACTTGATCATTAATATTTTTACTGAAATGCATTTGCAAATCATTTGCATACTTGGTAATTAAAATTCGACACATTTAAACTAAAGTACCGTTATTTGGGACGGATGTCGTAGCATCTTAAACATGTTAAAGTAAAAAAAACTAAATGTTTTGTACAAAATCTTAGTAAATTTATGGACTGAAAAACTAAAGGTCATGTATCAAAACCTCGATGATATAAAGTATCATTTTTTAAAGATTTTCAAAACCTGTAAATGTATAAAGGTGCGTATTGTTATGCGTTTACTTTTCTACATTGGCTAGAGGGTAAAGGGGGGGTTGAGATCTCATAAACATGTTTAACCCCGCTGCAATTTTGCGCCTGTCCCAAGTCAGGAGCCTCTGGCCTTTGTTATTCTTGTATGATTTTTTATTTTAGTTTCTTGTGTATAATTCGGAGTTTAGTATGACGTCCATTATCACTGTACTAGTATACATATTTTAAGGTGCCAGCTGAAGGACACCTACGGATGCGGGAATTCTCGCTACATTGAAGACCCATTGGTGGCCTTCGGCTGTTGTCTGCTCTATGGTCGGGTTGTTGTCGCTTTGACACATTCCCGATTTCCTTTTTCAATTTTATTGTAAAATATAGACAGACGAAATTGCATGACAAAAAGGAGATCGAGTATGTCGCACGAGTGAGTGTGTCGTGAGATGATATCACTTACAATAACCGTCATACAAATTAAATTCGTGATGTTCATGCCTGGGAATAGGACAAAATTGAGAAACACATTACACAATTGAATTCAGAAAGATATCAATACAACTTAGTTATGAGAGCAGGGACAAATGATGCATTGTCGATAGCATTTTTGTTAACAGCAACTGTGATGAAACATGCAAATAAAAAGAAATAAAACAAATGCCTTCATGTTCCAGAAATCAAAAACAAAGCATCACGTGAAAATATTCAAAACAAATTGGGATGATTCTGATAAATACCCACCTATAGAAAGTATCTGTTCATTACTAGACAAAGTGAAAATAGAAGAGGGTCGACCAACTCTGATGACTGGCAGGTAAACAATACATCTAGTATGTCAAATATAAAATTACGCATGCGTCATATCAAAGAAATATGAAAAAATGAGTTATTTATCCGCCAAACGACTAACCATGACGGCATTGAAATATGATTAATATCAGAGAATGTTATTGTCAAAGGATGCAAATATGTTTTCAACATTAAAAAGGCAAATACTGCATATTTTGACTTGTGTTTGTGAAAAACAGACCCTGTTGTATCTGCTTTTTATTTGAAAATGACAGAATAAGTGTCTAATCACAACCTGACGTTTTGTAAACCGATACACGACCCTGACAAATGTTAACAAAAACGCTACACAATATTTAGGTAAAATCAACATGTTTAAGGTACATTGCAATTCTAATTTGTTTGTTTTCAAGTTCTCTAAATATCTTTACTAAGCAAACATTTTTTGTTCTTTTCAATTATCTCTGTGTAAATATTATAATTATTTGACTGATTACGACATATGTTTGTCCGGGGCAAATGAAGAAACGAAAGACAGATGTCCGTTCAGCATATGTGTGCCAAGCGTTAATTTATTTTGGGTATAGAATAAAAATATATAAAACGGAGAGCACTGATAATACCGCAATGTTTCTATAGTTATTGTTACTGGATAACACCATAAATTGTAGTTCAAATACGTTACATGCATACAGCGATTTAGTTTGACGTTCTACTATCGGACCACAGGAATACGCATATTTTCAAATTTATCTCCGCAATGTCTTCTGCTAAAAACTACATTCAAGAAAGGACAATGATATCAATATACAAATGCAATCTATAAGGGATGAAGTTATGAGCTTAGATAGAGCATGAACACGTACTGGGGATATATTTAGAAAGCTAACCAGTGCAATTTTGATGTTCCTGTTTAACTCAGAACTATTCAAGTGCTTCTCAAACTGTCTGACTTAAGGTAGATACATGTAGGGTGTCTTCCTCCATCTTGGATTTTGAAATACTAAGAAAAATCGGTCAAGATCTTTAATAGAATGAGCAAATTTTGAGAGTAGTAGGTAATGCATGAGTAAGAATTTTCATTTCAAAATAGAAAATGACATGTTTTATCATATTTATGGTTGTATTTTTCATAAAACAGAAATTTTTTTCCCAACTTTATCACATAAGAGGCAACTCAAATGTAAGGGCAGATACTTCAGATAAAGGTACTTTTACAATAGAATGTGTTAGGAATTTGCCTATTTTATTATGTAGCAAGAAAACGGGTCCGGTGACCCCATTTTTTTCTTTTTATTATCTGAAGCATACTATTTAAGCTATCTTCTCATATTTTATCTCAAAATTCTATGGTGTAGTTTTCATTTTATGACAGAAAACTGGGTTTTCCATGCATAATCTATACAAAATCTGCCAATTTTGAAAAACCTGTAGCGTGAAAATACGACCCGTGACCCATTCTTATTATTATTATTTTTTTAAAAAGCATAATATAAACTACATTTTGGAAAATTATTAAAACATTCTATGGATTATAATATCTACCTTAACTTCAAATCTTAAGAAAAAATAAACAGAATATACCACATGAATAGTTAATATCAAAACTACTATGTTTTCTTTTTCTTTTTATTTAATGCTTATAAGTAGCCCTGTGTCCAGATATATGTTACATTCAGTTGCTTTCACATACAAGTATACCCCATGCAGTTTCATTGGCACAATGTAAGCTGATAACATAATTGTTGTTTTAGATTTGTATGCTCGATGATATGCCGAAATATTTTGGTGATATAAAATCATTATTATCTTTCTTTTTAAATATATATATATTATAGCAAAGGGAAAAGATTTTCTGTTTGTGGTGCTGTCAGTTTGTGTCTACAATCCGTCGGAGCAATCGAAAGGGAGACAAAATTTTCGTTGATGGAATACGCAATATTACTTAAAAGAATTGATGACGACTTCATCAAAGTACTTGTAAGTTTTCTTCGAATAACCTAGTGGTAACGTAAGAGATTACATATACCACTCAAGAACAGAATGTTTCTTATCCAAGGTCTCTATTGGACCTTATCTGCCATTAAAATTGTAAGATAATGACTTAACATAAAACGCATTTAGTGAATCCACTGCATTTATCAATACACATAACAATATGGTTACACATTTAATAGATGCTTTTTGTGCTTTTTTGTTAAATATTTGTTTGTTTTGAGATTGTGACACAGTGATGACTGCTGTTCCCATATTGTGACTATTTTACCTGTTATGTCTGTTTTGTTCATGCATCGTTGTAAATATACTGGAATTTGATGCGACTGTCAAATTTGTGAGAGTTTTAGTGTTATAAAACCAGGTTCAATTCTCCATTTCTACATTTGAAAATGCCTGTACCAAGTAAGAAATATGACAGTTGTCGGGACTTTCCGTTTTGAATTTTCCTAGGAGGTCAGTATTTTTGTGATTTTACTTTTTACAAAAAATGGAAACAGTTATCAATCGTTAACAAATACAACCATAACAGATAAGTTTTTTTACAATATCAGGGGATTAATGTTTTCTGTAAGAGGACATACATATTGCTGTCACACTGAGTTGGCTTAGAATGAGTCTGAATTTATAAAATAATGACTTATACTTAAATAGTTATCAAAGGTACCAGGATTATAATTTAGTACGCCAGACGCGCGTTTCGTCTACATAAGACTCATCAGTGACGCTCATATCAAAATATTTATAAAGCCAAACAATTACAAAGTTGAAGAGCATTAAAACAATTTTTACAATTTGATATAGCACACATTTACTATTATAATTTTTTATTCTCCTCGGATTTTGTCAAATGTCTTATCGTTTGTAGTTGTAAATCTTATTGTTGTTCTGTTGTATTCCTGTGTTATGGTAGAGATCATTACTCATCCAGTTCATTTATTAGATTTTACTTTGGTTTAACTAAATGTATACGACACATTTGGTTTACAGTTTGATTTAGAAAACAATACCGACATAGCTAGATAATAAATTAATTATCTTATTAAAAATAAAGACAGTTATACAAAAGATTTCCGAATTACATTTTAATGTTGTGTTTCTGTTGTGTCGCAGTTCTCTTATATTTGATACGTTTCCCTCAGTTTTAGTTTGTAACCCGGATTTGTTGTTTCTCTATCGATTTATGAATTTCGAACAGCGGTATATTACTGTTGCGTTTCTTCCTAACAATGGGTTTATACTTAAAATGTCGAGGTTCCGTCATGTGTTTATACAGGGCATTCCTTGATTTGTGAAATGTTTTGCTCTAAACATCCAGCAATTAGAGGTTCTATCAGCTTTTGTTTCTTAGAATAACTTGCTTTTGACATTGCACTGCATCTTATATTCCCAAACGTTTTCACGATTATAAAAAGTGTTCAAACATTGATTAGATATCATAAAGTCTTAGCTTTCAAAAGTATACAAAAAAACGTTTAAGTTAAATAATATCAAATCCTTTTTGCTTGAGTAGATTTGATGGTGGTTGTGGTTTTAACTTTAGGTATCAATTGTATCTCAGCTGATTTATATGTGCATGTTTGCAGTAATATGTAGGTTCTAAGTTTTAGTGGATGTAAACTTTTCCACCATAACCATAATAATGATTTGTTCTTATTTTATTGCATGGTAATATCCCGACCGTTTTAACAGTTTTGTTTTTTATCTATTCCAGGATGATTATGAGTTTTGTTACAAAGTGTTGACACAGTACTTGGAGACAGTTCATACATATTCGTTTATCGAATAACTTGCCGACTCTATCTTTTTTTTTGTAGATATGGTTTTACAACATGCTGTTTGAGCCAAGACTCTAACCTTTATTGGTTTTCTTTTACAAATTGTGACTTGAATGGGGAGTTGTCTCATTGGCACACAAACTACATGTTTTTATATCAATTAAATCAATAGCTTTTACATATGAATAACTAGGATGGTGATTCATCGCTATTACTACGATAAACATGTAAACACAAACATAGTATATTTAACATCTCGCTTAGAATCCTGATCAAAGGTTTGATAGGGTCCGTCTTGAATTTGCAATGAGCTATGACTTCTGCTCCGTATTGAAAGTATCACTATAATTTTATATGAAGAACAGCAATAAAATAGATAATTTGTTGTTTTAGTCGTTTGTGTTTATTCCCAATTTTATTTTGTATATATATATATATATGTATATATGTTTTTTTTAATTATACAATGTATATATAGATTTTTCCATTGATACCAGTGGATTATCAGATTTATCCAATCGAGATACTTAAATTATCAATTTTAAAGTCCGAGCCTTGGCGAGGACTTTTAATTGATAATGTAACTATCGAGATTGTATAAATCCGATAATCCACGAGTAACTATAGAAGAGTCTGTTTCTTTAATGATTATAAAATACATTTTCCTGTTTTGTTAAACGAAAACCACCTTCGCGTTCCTTTCACATCAACACCTGTTAGCATATTCTGATTCATCAAGTTACCTAAAAAGGTTATGACCCTTAAACTAATCCAATAATCTTTTGAGTTCACACATAACCACAAGTTGATTAAAACATTTTAAACAAAGGGTTCGGAAAGGGATACATTTTCATAGTATTAGATAAATATATGTATTTTCATTATGTTTTGTACATACGTTGTGATAAGTTTGTTGAACCTAGGCCAGTAAATAAGTATTTGACCCAAATCACTTTTACTTTCATGTTTTCTAAGTTAGGTTATGGTCTGCAGGTTGCATTTCTGTAAATATTGACAAGGCATTTTCCCATAGGAACTCCCTTTACGGCTAAAACTGTACAACTTTTACTATGAAGTTTTGAAAAAAATCATATCCTAGAATTGAAAGTTCATATACACTACTATTGTTTTCAAAGGTCAAACTATAGGGCTGTGCGGCATATTTTTCAACGTTTTATACCCCGAACTTCTAAGGGTTTAAACTAACACTAAATTTCTTTACTCTCCCTACCTCGACAGTAGGGTTACCATAGATTTTAATATTAATAATATTTACATGTAAAATTTCTGGTAACTTTCCCAAGTTATGTCTCTATGAGATTCAACCTACAGATAAGAACTGGGAACTAGTATGTCAACAAAATTAATGTTCTATGAATATTTTAAATCTCCCCAAAAGAGGCGTGGTTTGATAAATCGCTGTAAGTACAATCTAAAATGATTGACCATTATATTATGGGTACATTTATTTTAATAGCCTGGCAGTAATGAATTTTATGGATTTGCATATCGCCGAATCATTTGTTATTTCATTTTGATTTTGTATTTGTTTACTTATTTTTTAATTTATTGTGCTTAACTTGTCCTTGCATAAATTTGTATATCACTCTTTGTACAAATTGGATTTAGTAGTATCGCATCAAAGCGAAGCAGCAGGTGATTTGGAATAATATAACATTCTGATGATTGTTTCCAAAAGTGATTTTTGCGCGGCAACATAATTAAATTTTACAAAAACAGATATGCATGTACACATGTGCTCTTCTTTGGCATGCATGCTTGTTTTTTTTTTTAATTTCTTTTATTGTTTTATTGTTTGTTGTTTTTTATTGTATTGTTTATTTGTTGTGCTTAAACACTATTTTTCATAAATAAAATTGTATAAACCTCCTTGTCTGCCTCGATTTTTTCGTTTTCTTACTTTTGTAGACAAATATAGATATTTTCACACATTTTCAGAAATCTTCTATCAGTTTAACTTGCACGAGACTGACACAGTAAGATTTAACGTAGTGCTGAAAATCAGTGGAAAGTCTAGAACAAAAACGAAAAAAAACACTTTCCCTGATTTGTTTTTCACTCAATCGATTCATAACCTTTGAACAGCGATATAACATTGTTGCCTTCAATTAAAACAAGTAACAAAATGACACCGGAACTAAGACAAAACGTGTTCTATCTTTTAATCCATATAAGTTTATTGTTCCAAAAGGAAGTAAGGTATAAAACAATATAATAAATGGAAAGAAAATGGACGATATTTGTTCATTCATATTATGACATGGATTTCATCTTTGACCTAATCAGGTGTGGACAACAATGAAACCTTTAAATAAAAATATTGCAGAACGCAAAAAGTGGTTCAATTCATTTAGCATTTTGAGAATGAATTTCACATGGACTACGGAGGCAACTCAACTACAAAGAATCTCTTTCGGAACAATATCAGATAAAATTACGGAAAAAAGGCAGCAAGAATATCATGACAGGCTGTTAGGGCTGACATACTTTGTTGTATATACTAATGACAATTTGATTATTTGTAGCTTCATTTTTTTTGTAATTAACCTTAAATATATGAATAATGCACATACAAACCCTGATCAATAGATACGTTTCATTTTCAGCTTTTTATTAATCAGACAAATTCACGGCTTTTGACTCCTTGTTTTTTTTAATAAAACTATGCATAGTTATACTCAACAGTATAGAAAGCACATACTTAATACTGGATTAATTTTGCCATTTGATTAGGGACTTTCCGCGGTTTTTAATGGTACAAATGCTAAAACTGATGTATTCCAATAAACTATCTCTCCCAGAAATGTTTTGAAATTCAATGTTGATTTAAACGACGAAATGCTAAAATACAGGTAGCATATCTTTAAGGACAAAAGGTATCGCAAAAAAGAACAGCACATTTTGATTTAAGGGGCTCACGGGTATAAAACAAATTTTGTTTTAATATAAGTTTTCGCTATATTTTTCTATAAATGAACTTTATCATATACCTAATAGAAAAATGAAATAAAAAATGGGGTCACCGTTCGTTTTAGCTCACAATCTGCCTCCGCAAGAAGCACACAATTTTGTTAATTTCCTTTTTTCCTTTTGAACTAATAGGAGAAATAGCGGTAATATCGAAATAAGATAAGAACTTTATTAAAGAAATCGCATAAATTTTACAATTATTTAGTTTATTTACAGCTTATTTGAAAACTATAACAAAAAATAGGTCACCAATCAGATCAACAAAATAGTTCAATTTTATTGCCCAAAAATGGCATTTTTGCACCTAAAGGAGATAGTTTTGAGTCTTTTCAATTATATAAACATTTTGAAAGTCATCTGTGGCGGCGATTTTTTGTACCATATCATAAGGTAATAGCTATTAGTGTAATAAATAAAATTTGTAATGAAAAAACAAATGGTTTTTTTTTGCTGAATTTTTTGCTGAAGTTTTACCGACGCTATCACGAGTTGATTGACAGGTTTGTGGATGTGTTCGTGTTGCCTCAGTCGTCAGGTTCGAAATATTAAAAATACTTTCCTGTGATTTTAATCAAGGTGAAAAAGAATGTAATCGATCGATCCTATAGAAAGTCGAACTATCAACATTTTTGTCGCACTGATCAAACAATCCCCTTATTAGGTATTTGGACATGGGAATAAAGATCGCAGGTTACAAATTAATCGTATGCATGTCATCAATATCAAATAAAAAATAAATTATATTAAAAACTCCAACGAACATTCCTTTATAACATTATTATAAACCGAATAAACAAACAAATTTGAATTAAATATAATGGTAATTGAAAGACAACTACCGATATAAAAAATTAAATTGAACTAATCAGCACTTAACTAACACATAACGGTATCATCATAGCAGAAAATATCAAATTAAATGGTACAAATTGGTTCACTCCTTACAGATGGATGCAGTCCTAACCTGTACAGCAAGTTTACTTGATGACCAGTCATTTGGACTGGTCAAAGTTAACCTGTGACCGGATTTAAGACTGCTCTGACCAGTCCTAGGACCAAAATCTAGTTAACTTGAAAAGCGGACATGGTCCTAGGACTGCTTTTTTTGTCTGCCAAAAATTAACTTTGAAACAGGTCCGCTATTGATATAAGTTAACTTCGAACCAGTCCTGTCATATTAAGTTAACATAAGTTAACTTCGGAACCAGTCTTGTCATAAAGTTAACATAAGTTAACTTCGAAACCAGTCCTGCCACAAAGTTAACATAAGTTAACTTTTGCTTTGACAAATCCGATCAAAACCAGACCTGTTCCCAAGTTAACTTTTCAATGTTCTGCTCAACACTAAGTTAACTTGTAACCAGGACCGCTCTACATCGATTTTTTAAAAATATTTTTCATATCTTTGTTTCGTAGTATAAACATCGAAAATAAAGTAAAATTAATAATTCCGATTTATAAACCGGATTAAATACAAATATTTGAAAATTAAGAACGCATAACACGTTGCTTTTAACACAAATGTATCTGTGATCTGACAATCTATCTATTATAAAAACGATCTTGGTTACAACGATAACGGGCACTGAATATATATTCCTATACCTATTAAATTCAATCATATATGCACTTTATTATGTATATCTTTGAAAAAAAGTATATTTGATGTTAGTTGTATACGTCCTTGTTAGTTATAATCCCTGAACTATGCAGCCACAATCAGCAATAGTTTATTTCATTTAAACACATGACTACAAATTTTTGTTCGCATAAAATTATATTCAAAATATTGATACGTAACAAAATTTCAGTAGTTTTGATACCTCATGCTAACTTGTACAACTAAATTATTTTACCGCATTGTCCACAACTGACCATATGTGCACTATAATTTGTAAATCTATATACCTGCATAGTAAATTAGCCATATTTTTATGTCAGTATTCAATGTATGATACAATGGACAGCAATATTGCAATATAATAACAACAAATTTGTGGTCGCATAAATTTAGGGTGCCAGCATGTCCTCTTTTTACTCAAAATACTGATACGTAACAAAATTTCAGTAGTTTTGATATCTCATGCTGATTTGTACAACAAAATTATTTGACCGCATCCACCAAAACTGACCATATGTGCACTTATATTTGTAAATCTATATACCTGCATAGTAAATCAGCAATATTTTTTTATGTCAGGATTCAATGTATTATACAATCTACAGCAATATTGCAATATAATAACTACAAATTTTTGTTCGCATAAATTTAGGGTGCCAGCATGTCCTCTTTTTACTCAAAATACTGATACGTAACAAAATTTCATCAGTTTTGATATCTCATGCTGACTTGTACAACAAAATTATTTGACCGTATCAACCAAAACTGACCATGTGTGCACTTTCATTTGTAAATCTATATACCCGCATAGTAAATCAGCCATATTTTTCATGTCAGGATTCAATGTATATTACAATGGACAGCCATGACAGCAATATTGCAACATAATAACAACAATTTTTTCTCGCATAAATTGAGGGTGCCAGCATGTCCTCTGTTTACTCAAAATACTGATACGTAACAAAATTTCAGTAGTTTTAATACCTCATGATGACTTGTACAACTAAATTATTTGACCACATTGTCCAAAACTGACCATATGTGCACTATAATTTGTAAATCTATATACCGCATAGTAAATTAGCCATATTTTTATGTCAGGATTCAATGTATAATACAATGGACAGCAATATTGCAATATAATAACAACAAATTTTTTTCGCATAAATTTAGGGTGCCAGCATGTCCTCTTTTTACTCAAAATACTGATACGTAACAAAATTTCAATAGTTTTAGTACCTCATGCTGATTTGTACAACAAAATTTTGGACCGCATCAACCAAAACTGACCATATGTGCACTTTTATTTGTTAATCTATATATATGTACCCACATAGTATATCAGCAATATTTTTTATGTCAGGATTCAATGTATAATTACAATGGACAACAATATTGCAATACAATGACAACAAATTTTTGTTCACTTTAATTAAGGGTGCCAGCATGTCCTCTTTTTACTCAAAATACTGATACGTAACAAAATTTCAGTAGTTTTGATACCTCATGCTGACTTGTACAACAAAATTATTTGAACGCATTGACCAAAATTGACTTTATGTGCACTTTAATTTGTAAATCTATATACCAGCATAGTATATCAGCAATATTTTTTATGTCAGGATTCAATGTATAATACAATCTACAGCAATATTGCAATATAATAACAACAAATTTTTGTTCGCATAAATTTAGGGTGCCAGCATGTCCTCTTTTTATTCAAAATATTGATATGTAACAAAATTTCAGTAGTTTTGATACCCCATGCTGACTTGTACAACAAAATTATTTAATCATAACTGACGGCATATGTGCACTTTAATTTGCAAATCTATATTCCAGTGTAGTATTGTACCGAGCGCCTTAATGTCCTCTCTTTGCACTCCTGCGCACATTTGAGTAGGACCCAAAATGTACACGTAATCAATATATTGGAAAACTATTAAATTAATGCAAAAAAAATTCTGAATAAATTCAGAGTGTCAGCATTTCATCTCTTTATTCATAATAACAGTCACTACATATATAGTAGTTCATGATGGTGTATAAAACATCACTATTATGCCGCATCATCAAAGTACCAACACTGACATGACTGACATGTCTAAATCCATTTGTACTGATTTACAATGATTTTTAAATAAAAAACAAAGTATATGAGGTTTTCTTCTGGGAATAGTATACTGTTTATCTATTTTGTCGGTTGATTGATTTTATTTATAGTTAAACGTCAAGTGACAACTATTTCAGTAACTTAAGTTCGCATTGAGTATAATTTTGGGAAGTCCCATATATCAATATCATAATCGGCAAAGACAAATCTCTCGATAAATCTGACGAATTTGGCGAGATTGTTGATTGTTTTACCACACCGTATGCTTACGGACACTGTACAATTTCTGTTAGAATGTTCTGCGGAAAATAGAATAGTAAATCCAATGCAAACATAGTTGAATAACAATGAAATAATCCATGCATGTATAAATTATGCATAAAATTTTTAGAAAGGGACAGGTAAAAAACGGGGAACGAAGCAACGTCAACAATGTTGTTGATATCCCGTGATATAAGAATATTGTTCCGATGCGTTGGATAACCTTTCTATCCGCCTTCTAATAAAAAAAAACTCTCTGTGTGATTGTATAGCCATTTTTTTTATTTATATAAGAATACATGTATATCAAATAAAAAAAAGAGAATTTGTATAATAGACTAGTAGAGTCTTGCGAGTAAATAATAAATGATATCTGTGGAAAAACAATGCGAATGTTGTTTACTTATTTTAATTAAAGATCAAGTCTGATATGAAAACTCTTAAACACGATAATATGTCATAAGCAGACCTATCCTTAGGTCTGGTCAATAGCAGACTTGTCAACAGGTCTGGTCAGGAGCAGACCTGTCCACAGGTCTGGTCTGAGGCAGACCTGTCCCCAGGACTGGTCAAAAGCAGACTTGTCCACAGGTCTGGTCTGGGGCAGACCTGTCCTCAGGACTGGTTAAAAGCAGACTTGTCCACAGGTCTGGTCTGGAGCAGACCTGTCGATAGGTCTGCAGCAGTCCGAAAAAAGCAGACAGTAGGTCTGGTCCACAAACGACGAAGTTAACTTGCTTGACTGCTTAAAAATTCTCAAGTTAACTTAGAAAGCAGTCAATAAGTCCAAGTTATGTTGAGCTATTAAACAACTGACCAAGGTTTTATCCATATGTTGAAAAAGGTTTTGCAACATCTATTTTAACATGATCATAAAAATAAACATGTTTACTATTCAAAAATGATTCAGGTTAAGTGTTTTAAGGAAGATTTTAACTAAATATAAGATATGTATCATACTCATTGTTTGTCATGATAAAATAAAGACAAATTTTACTTTATATTTGACGTATTTGCTGGTTTCCTGTTTTATAATAATGAACAATCGTTATCGATTTTTGTCAGTTTCCGTAAACAATAATGTTTGGTCTATCGTGTGTAAAAAAGGGAATATAATAAAAGTTCCAGTTTACTATTTTCGGGAATTTTATAAAAAGTATTAGTTTGAAAATTTGTCACTTTCCTTATACAATCAATTTGATGATGTTTTAAATTGAATGATGATTTGATAATATATTTGCTGCATCTTAAAAAAAAATCATTAAAAAAAAACAGTTTTCCTTGACTTCAATAATGAAGTAAAATATAGCAAATATAGGTCACCAATTGCAAATGGCCTTCAACAATAAGAAACACTTGTACCACATAACAAGCTGTTAAATGCACAGAAATTACAAATATAACAAAATTCAAACGATAGTTATATACAAAACAAGCAAGAGGCTCTCAAGAGCATGTATCGCTCACCTGTATCTACTGTGGTTTTTTGAAATCATGTAAAAAAGGTTAAAATTATAATAAATAGTATAAGATACTCCAATTATGATCGAGAGTTTAATTGAATGAGGCACAGTAGTTAGATTAAAAGCAGTTCACCTAGAGTAGTCTTACAATAGTAACTGAATACCCTTTGCCATTATTGTAATAAGTGTTCAAGTCGTGACCATTTGACATTTTTTCCCATAGACTTCTATAAAGTAAACCCCTATGCTCTTTATTTATCGATAGCGGTCATGCCGGTTGGATAATACAGGTTGTCTGATTTGTCTGGACATTTCTACCACATATCAGATTAGTAGTTCTAAATGCTTTATTTCAGGTATATAAACACAAATTTGCAGTTTACCCCTATGTTCTATTTTTAGCCATGACGGCCAGATTGAATTGTTTGGAAGACGGAGTAATTGGAAACATTTTTAAAAACAAGATACCCAAATGATGATTGTGATCAAGATTGGTTTTATTGGACTTAGTAGTTTTAGAGGAGACACTTTTGTAAAACATTACACAACTTTACATACATTGTTAAAAAATGACTACATTAAATAAAGGACTATAACTCCTTAAGGGGTCAATCAACAATTTGGGTCAAGCTATCTTATTCGAGATCTTAATTTGCTCAACGATACCTCTGCTTACAGTTTATCACTATCTATAATAATATTCAGGATAATAAACACATACTGCAAGATTATCTTAAATTTACTAATTCATGGGTAGTAACCCAACAATGGGGTGTCTGAATCGTCTGAAAATTTCAGGGCAGATATATATAAACATTTATTTACTGTCTCAAGTGGAGAAATATCGTATCACACGCAATTCAGTTGTAGAATCTATATCAAACATAATATTTCAAATTTTATGTACGTTTATTAAGACAACTAGTCGAAAAACTACATGTGAATATTCCAAAAACGGTGTTTGAAAGATAGATAGAGATTTATGCTACACATATTCATGCCACACATCACTATGTACATTAAAAAATAACTTTAAAGTTTTTATCTTAAAACAAAAATTATTGCGAAAACATGTTTTTGCATGGTTAAAACTGCTTTTGATAAAAGAAAATGTATTTTAATTTCTAGTTGAACTAACAAATAAATATATACCCTGTATCATACAGATAATTTATATTCATTTCCCATAGTAAGTAGTGAAACATTCTTCCTTGACTCATAAACTTCCTTGTTCAATTAACAGAAATGAAAGGAAAACATTTTTTTGGATTTATTATCGTATTAAGTCTCATTGTCTACATTTCTAATGCAGGTATGTCTTTAATTGATAAAAATAATGCTCACGATTTATGACTCCTTCTATAGGTGTGTATTTTTTTTTTAAATTCATTGCAATATTATTAAAACTGCAGATACTAAATAAAAGTGACGCGTCATTTGTTTTTTAAATTGTTGCGTATACCAAAGGGAAACACATTCGAACAAATACTATTCATTTTGTCATTGCATGTAAATGAAAATTAGAATTTTCTGGCATTTCAAGACAATATTTTTCACAGAATATTACACACATAACTGCAAAGATTTTCACCTTGTACAGCCTAAAAAAAAACTCGTACTGTGTAATCAAATTCGGGTGCACCCTATAACGTGTCCATATCTGTAAAATAGATATGGAAATGGGAAATGTGTCAAAAAGACAAAACTCCTGACCTAGGAACAGAACACAGCTGACGGCCACCAATGGGTCTCCAGTACAGCGGGAAAACAAACTCGCACGTGGAACCGGGTTCAACTTGCTCCTAAACAAAAAAGTGTACTAGTTCAATGAAAATGGAAGTCACACTTAACCCCAATCTATATAAATGAACTAAATTAAAAAAAAAAACATACAAGATTAACAAAGGCGAAAGGCTTCTGACTTGGGACAGGTGCGGGGTTAAAACATGTTTTATGAGACCGAACTATATAAAAACCATTGATGTAAAATTCGCAGACTACATTTCAAATCAAATAATAACAGTTCGTTAAACTATTGTCAATAGCGCTTTCATGCCTTCTATATATATATGAACAAGTCTAAATTGAAAACAACTTTCAAACCTATGATTGCGTTGGATAGAAACCGCAATTGTTATACGTGTGCATGCAAAATAAATTTTGTGATAGCGGGGTCTTCATACAGCACAAACAACATTGTCCAAAACACCAAAAAAAGTGAAAATGTATAATTTAACAAAACGCATTTGACTACCAGTTCGAACAACTGGGGTTATTGAACCCGACTGACTGCCATGGGAAATTGCCAAACCAACTGATTACAATATGTGTATATATATTTATCCTCCTCCTATACATTTCTATGAATATGATTAGTTAAAAGCATCCGAGTGCAGACCGTGTATATTCCATATTAAGTTAGTAGGGAAGCTGGGTTTATTCCAATAAACGGTTAGTAGTGGAGTTACATGTACGTCTTTGCACTATTTGATTATTTAAAGGTACTGAAAGTTGTAAAATTGTTATATCAAGGTTGTTGATATATTAAATTGTTATTGTTGACATCAGTCATTTAGTGCAGACCAATGGAAGAAGGTTCTTAAAATTGAACACAGAACACTTTACTATAAAAATTCGAAGTTGTTGTATGATTGCAAACGAGACAACTCTAATCTAAATTCACCAAATAAAGATAGTTTGTAAAATAAAATCGTTACATAGCGTGCTAGTGACCTACCACACTCTGTAACTAATAATATATATATTAATCAGTGTACCACAACCAATAGTTTCTTGGAGTAAACCAGAATCAGCTTGTTATCTGTCAAGTAGAATGAGTAGGACCGGTAATAACTCTTGTTGGCCTCAATATATAGCAGTTTTACTAAATTATCAGGTCAAAGTTCAACGTCATGTTAAAGATAGCAAAGTTTGTGTTTTTCACCGTATTTTAAAAGTTTGAAAGCTTTCCAATGCATTCTTCGTATATTTAAACAAATATTTTACAATATCAACAGGAAAGAACTTTTATTTTTTGGTACTATCATTTCTGTAACGACGAGAATAGTAAGTGTTTGTTTCTGCCTATTATATCACAAAGATGTTTGTTATTAAATGTTTCTCATCAGAGTATTCACTTCGGATTTGTTCAAGTGAATTATCTGCAATCGTCATCTTTATATCCGTCATTTGCATAATACTTAATTGTTTACAATTTGAAAGGCTTTTACTTAAGCAGTATTTACTGAAAATGTCTCAAATCTTAACAATTTGATGTAGTTGTGCATGTCCTATTTGGGGGATCCAAATTATTTTAAATGGGTTCATTTAACAAAGCATTGGTGTAATTGGGGAGTACCCGTTTTGCATTCGAAACTCGTCATTAAACTTTATAACAATTTATTGAAACTTCTCAAAATCTTAATCATATGATGCCATTATGGAGCTCCTATTGTTTTTCTCTTCTATTATAGGAATCTTTAAAAATAAAATTGAGAATGGAAATGGGGAATGTGTCAAAGAGACAACAACCCGACCAAATAAAAAACAACAGCAGAGGGTCACCAACAGGTCTTCAATGTAGCGAGAAATTCCCGCACCCGGAGGCGTCCTTCAGCTGGCCCCTAAACAAATATATACTAGTCCAGTGATAATGAACGCCATACTAATTTCCAAATTGTACACAAGAAACTAAAATTAAAATAATACAAGACTAACAAAGGCCAGAGGCTCCTGACTTGGGACAGGCGCAAAAATGCGGCGGGGTTAAACATGTTTGTGAGATCTCAACCCTCCCCCTATACCTCTAACCAATGTAGTAAAGTAAACGCATTTGTTCATTTCTAAAAAAAACAGTTACACATTTTCTATTTTTATATTTTGGCAGTTTTTGCAGGTCGACAAATTATAGTGACACCGTTTTTGCTGAATACTGTATGTTTCCCTCTGGATATCTTTTGTGTATTTATCGTTTGGTTGTATTCTTGTTGACAAATACAACAAACCTTCTTTAATGATTATCAGAAGACTATTGAAATGTAAAAAATGATTTGGAATTTGATTTTCTTTTTTAATCTGGCATTAAATCACTTTAAACAACATAATATGAACATTGCGTAAACGGCATGTTAGATTTTCTAGTTTCATGATAGATTAAGAATACAGCTAGTTTAAGCCTACGACGAGTTTGTCCTTTTGCTAATTAAAATCTGCTGTATATATTTTGTAGACGTGTCGGCAACCTTGGGTGAAGCAGTAACTATAACCTGTAGTGTGAATGGTAATTCATTCGGATGGTATAAAGACTATGCAGATGAATGGATTGAACTTATCGCCGCTACAAAATATAAAGGTTATCGCACTTCTAGTCTAGCCATACAAGAGTTTGATGAAAATGACGTCGGAGTGTATCGTTGTGCTGCATATGATGAAAGCAGTCACTTCAAAGAATTTGGTTCTAACACAACAGTGACGTTAAGAGGTAAATAACATTTAATTGAAGGAAACAAATCATACAAATAGTTATCAGAGGTACCAGGATTATAATTTAATACGTCAGAAGCACGTTTCGTCTACAAAAGACTCATCAGTGGTGTAAATAAGGTATCAGGATTATTATTTAATACGCGCGTGTCGTCTACAAAAAAACACAATTATGAAATTATAATGTCAACTGTATTAAAACCATTATTATAGTATACAAATATTTAGAACTTCGTGCTCATATCAAAGATGTTCACTCAGACATTTGTTATTGATATATTTTTAATTTGATAATTTGTTATTAACTCTTTCAAAATTTTTAAGGGCATACGATACAGTTTTGATCCCGTATTTACAGTTTGATGAAAATTCTATATAGGCTAATTTTTACCTGATTAAATCAAATATGTAATAAAAAATATACCTTCGTGTGGTACTTTTTGAGTTAAATGAGGTCGAAATTTTGTATATTTGCTAAAAATTCGGATTTCTGGCCGTGTTTACCTTTCGAAAGAAATCCATAACTTTTTTGTTTTAAAAGATAAACACAAATTGAAACATTTAAACTGTAGCATACAATTCATTTTTGTTGGTAGTAATAGAACACTTTGGTAAACCTTCACATGTATTCAACACTATAAATGATATATAAATATGTATTGTTTCCTATAGAAACACATTCGTTATCTGTTTTCTGGTAGAACTGTTCATGGATGATGATCACATTTGTAGTTTTTGTCTTGTCTTAACGGACTAAAAAAAGCAGACATTTGTATGCTGTTTCCTGCGTCGGCGGCGTCCGCGGCGGCGTCAACAATCTGACAGTGTGTTATTAGGTCTAGTTTATGGTGAACACAAGTGGAAGGTCAATCATATGTGTATGCAGTTGTATAAACATTCGAACATCTCATTTCCACGGAGATCATTCGGCCCTGCTCCATCAGTCATGGTCTAGTATTGACTTTAAAACTTTTCCGTATTTAAAACATGTATTTGTTTGTGATTAGGTCAGTTTGTGGGGAACCAATGATATTTGGTATGCAGTTGTATAACCTTTGGCATATTTCCACAGAGATTATCTGGTTCCTCCCCTGTAGTCATGGTCTATTTATTTAGAAAATGTAGCTAAGTTATCATGTATTAATTTGTGATTAGGTCAGTTCAAGGGGACTCATTAGTCGTAGGCCATTGTAAATTGGTATTCAGTTGTATAAGCATTAAAACATCTTATTTCCATGGATAATTTTTGGCCCTTCAAAGTCAGTCATGGTCTTTCGACTATTGAAACTTTACATAGATCGCAAGTTAATGTTTGAGTGTAGTTTTGTTTGTAGGGAACGACTTATAATAAGTCAGTTGTATTTGGTATGCAGTTGTATACGCATCTGTACATCTCATTTACATGGAGATTGTTATAGCACGTATCTCAGTCATGGTTCATTGACTGTGAATATTTGCATAACTTATGTAAGATGTTAAAGTATTGCTATTTTGATTTCAACATTTGCATTATCAAAAAATCAAAAAGGCAAGACATACCTCTGTGATAAACGCTTTTGGTTTGGTATGTCATTTGTGAGAATAATTACAAATACATGTATTATATTAAAAGCTGATTCGAAACGACGATATTTCTTTTAGTCTTAGCATTTATAACTAGCGGCTCGAAAGAGCCTGTGTCGCTCACCTTGCTATGTGCATATTGAACAAATGACACAGATGGATTCATGACAAAATTGTGTTACTTTACTGAACATTCTTTCTGCTTAAAATTATCTCTATCTAATATAAATTTCAAAAAATTTACAAAGTTTATAAAAATTGTTTAAAATTGCATATAAAGGGCAATAACTCCTGAAGGGGTCAGTTGACCATTTTGGTCATGTCTTATTTGTAGATCTTACATTACTGAATATTATTGCTGTTTACAGTTTATCTCTATATATAATAATATTCAAGACAGTGACCAAAAACGGCAAAATCCCCTTAAAATTACCAATTCAGGGGCGGCAACCCAACAATTGGTTGTTTGATTCATCTGAAAATTTCAAGGCCGATAGATCTCAACCTGATAAACACTTTTACCCCTGTCAGATTTGCTTTAAATGCTTTGGTTATAAATGAAGGCCAAACACTGCGTTTTACCCCTATGTTCTATTTTAAGCCATGTTAGCCATCTTGTTCAGTGGGCGGAGTCATCAGCCATTTATATTAAAACTGGATACCCTAGTGATGATTGTGTCCAAGTATGGTTAAATTTGTCCAAGTTGTCGAAGAGATAAAAAGATTTTTGTAAAAGTTATCGAACGACGGACGACGGATGACGAATGCCAAGTGATGAGAAAAGATCACTTGGCCCTGGGGGCCAGGTGAGCTAAAAACGAATACGTGAATGCAAAGAACTCATCATTATTGTTTCTTAAAAAAACATATGAAAATAGTAGAATAAACTTTTTTTGAAATTTTTTTTTTATGTTTTTAAATACATTACGTGCTCCTTTTGGTCCCTTTGATTCGGTTGACAGTTTTGTTTTTTCCTCATTTTATACTACACTTCCACATAATCATTAAACGAAAGTTTTCCTTTCTAACAAGATTTTTTTTCGGACAAATCCGATTGCACATTAGTTTTTTGCAACTCGTATTACACCTTTTCTTCAATGAGAAAGATATATATATGCTTGATATACTTACTGGAGTTGTAATGAGATAAACAAAGCTGTAACTTTTCTCATCGACAACATTGATGAATGTTTCAGCAATAAAGATTATCGGTAAGTTGTAGGTATTCCTAGGGGCATCATATGCAGACGTGTTACTGAACTGTTATGAATCACAATTTGTGTCCAAACTTAGTAACGAAAAATCTAGATTCTATCTAATTCATAAATTCAACAACACTTTCCATTATCTTGATGATATATTTTCATTATATAGTCGTGATATTTACCCAATGGAAATTACTTTAATAAATCAAATATAGCATACATAACTGTCTTTAAGATTAAGATATTCCAGTTTTACGCGAGACGCTCTAAACAAAATTTGACAAAAAAGAGAAGATTTTTCTTTTCTTTTTGTTTTGACTATGGTGTTCTTCTTACGGTGTTTACGGTGGTAAAGTGTACCGTACCTGGAAATCTAAATACGATACGGGTTAAGTTTTCTTAAAGGTCACCAATCCAACACTGTAATTAGATTGATGAATATCATTTTAATTGGTTTAACATTTTTAAGTATTGATTTTGTTATCAGTAAATTAAAGCTATACTAGATATTATTGTTATACACATATGCAAATTTATGGTACTACAATATGTCGATACCTATATTTTTTTTTACGGATTGTTATTGACGTCTTTACACTAAATACATTGGATGTTGGATGTGTACAGATTTATATTTTAGTTAGGTACGGTCTGTGTTTTGTGCTTTGAATAGGTCTGTTAAATACGCCTTTTGTAAATGATTTGTATGGTTTGTTCTTAAGTTGTACTGTTACATCAGTAACCAATGTTAGAGGAGAGAGGTGGCGCCATCAAACTACTTTAACCCCGCTTCATTTTATATGTGCCTGTAGTTCAGAAGTTGTCGTTGGATCATGTCAACCACATTTGTTTTTCGTAAACTGTTGTGTTATAAGTTATGCTGTAAGTTTTATCGATTGAATGACTTCAATTATTTTGAATGTCGGAGCGTTTTATAGCCGACTTTTCAGTATGTCTTTTTTTTCCCTCATATTAACTGTCGTGGCAATGTCTGTATCACTCTGATTAGCTCTTGATACTATTGCATATCACTGCTTTGTGACGTCAAATACGTTTATCCAGCCTTACAAAAAATTTACCTAGATATTTGACTGACGTCATAATTAACGCAACGACGTTTATAAGTTTGACCCAGTTTGCTGCTGAAACAAGAAGAAATACAACTTCATAAATCGATTATCTGGTTGTCTGCATATTCATATGATAAAAAAGCAGCTGCTCGACACAATATGAGGATATTTCAAATATGTGCTGCGCTCACTCGCATAAGGGCGGTTTTTTTTAATAAAAACGTACTTTCTTGTACTAGCCACTTTAAAAAAATGTGTTTAATCTTTGCAAGTAATTTTTTGTGAAGTCAGTACATTGGATTAGATTTATTGTTTTTAAGCAAAGAAACAGTTATTTTTTTAAAGGTATTGATAAAATATTGATTCCTGAATGGTCCAAAACAACCAAAATGGCATGTCCCTAGACCGCCTGTTCAACATTCATACTCTAAAATATCGTAAAAAAATGTAGAAATAAATGTTATTTTTACTTAATTTAAGTTCTTTAATAATTCAAAAATATGTTTAGAGCCAACATATTTTAATAAATAGCTTTTAACATAGGATTTTTAATTACAGAAGGTGTGTCCCTGACAAAATGTCAACTACGAAACGAAGACATTAAAATTTGCTAATAAACAGTTTTATAAAATCAATGTAATTTTTGTTTGCAAGAGATATAAATATTAGGGTCTAACAAAAGAAGTGATGCTTTTCTAACGGCAATTAAATTGTTGGTAAGAAAAACTGAGCACATCAAATGGACCAGAGTGATACCGTATTTTTGTTAATGTCCACTACGACACGGGTCAAATCTCCTTCAGTATCTGGTTGTAAAATTATGAAAAAATATCAGTGTACAGCTTAATACATGCTTTGATGAATACAATCAGTCTTGTTACTATTGCAATATAGGGATTGTGGGGAGAAAATTAAAACAGGTGAATATGTACCCTACGAAACGGTCACCTACGAAACGAGTATGGGAAAAAAAAAACTTTTCGTAGTGGACACTACCACTACCATGCAGTCTTTTTTTTTAACTCTTTTTTCAATTATATTCGTGTAAAACAAACAACAAGGGTTAGTTTCGTGTAATTTGTATTATGTTTTTATTAACATAGAATAGGGCTGATGTCAACTACAAAACTTTTTGTTCACTATGAAACGGATTTGTCAACTACTAAACGCATCAAAATGTCCACTACGTAACACGAGTTGTACCTTCATATGTGAAGTACTGTCTAATCTTTATCGATAAAAAATGGTTCTCCAATTCAGAAAAAAATGAGATTTTCTAGAATATAAAGTAAACAAACTGGAATGTCTATAGGAAACATTTAAAATTGCCAAAATATGTGTGTTTAGAAGTAGTTTCGTAGGGGACAAAAGTCCCCTAAGAAAAAGTACACAAATTATGAAAATAATATCATTTTAAAGAGTATTTAAGATTGCACTTTTTGTTTATAAACAGGTCTATAATAGAGGTATTCAAAATAACTCTTGAAATTAAATTTTAGACATGTTGATTTTTCATTTTTTTGAGGTCTGAAAGTTACGCTTTTATTGAAAAACGCCCATAAATGAAGCATTATGCATGTGAGAAATATAATACATAAAATAACTTATGAAAATGAATTATTTCCAGACCACTACGATCATTCTTCACTGAAAATAATTTCAACGGAAACAAACAATTAAAAAATATTTCCTTTGAAAATTTTAAATTTTCAATTGTTATAAAGACATTATTTTCTCTGTGGAAAACTACAAACCAAAAGATTTTTCAGAGACATTTTCCTAGGTAGTGTGTTACCTGGGGAAAGAAGTCTTGGTTAATGAATCAATATGTATTATTCCAAAGGAAATGTGTTCTTGTCTCCTTTCAAGAAAAAATGAACATGGATGACAGTTATACATTTAATGTTTCTGTTCCGGACCATATGATAATTAACACGACGAACGTTGAAAAAGTGTCTCATCAATTAAGAGTTTGAAAAAATGAAATTTTCACGTTTTCACCCTATGTCAATCATTATCACAATAAGTATAGTAAAATATTGTATACATGGTCATCATCGATTTGTTTTTACTAAACGCTATGTGTCGATTTCGGAAAATAACTTCAAGGAATATTATAACGAACAGTTAAGCAAGAAGTCATTTGCTTAACTGATAGGAACTTTGGGCATTTAACCCTCTCTTTCTTATATATTTTTATGTTTATGTTTGCATTTGTTTTTATCAAATTCAATGTCTTTGTTATTGATTGTGGTTATATAATGTGTTTTGCTCCTTTATGAATAAGAGCACGCTTAATAAATGAAAATACAATTGTAAGTAGAAATAAGAAGAAAGTTGGTTTTTGAAATGATAATTTAACCACTAAGATAAAGAAGAAGAAAACGTCCATGCTTAAAACGGCTGTGATTACACTTATAGACAAAACAGTATTTAAATTGACTATGGTGAAGTCGATACAAATACATTCAGATTCAGACGAATAGTAAATTAGAAAAGATGTCAGTACGAAACTCAGTTGACGTTTTTAAATCTGGGATCAACTGTGTGTTCCTGCCATGGCAGTTAGAATGTATCCAAACAATATCTGGTATAAGGTCATTCCCATACGCATATTGTCCAAAAACCCATATGGTCAAGAACAATACCCAAAGAAACGCTTTTTTTAAGGAAAAGTTTTCATTGATAACAAGTGAAAGGTTTTTTTTGTCGAATAAAAATCTTTTTGGTTGTCAGTTTCTGAGAAAACGAGTCAGAGATAAAAGATGAATAAATATTGTTTCTACAGGGATATTTTTGTAGTCATTGTCACGGGTAAAAAAGCCAGAGATGATGCAGGTATAGGTCTTGTTTCCTTTAGACATTTTGTTTCGTGGGAGAGTAGTCAGGGATATACTCATTAGTTACTAAAAGGTTTTTCAAATATGTGACATCTTTATATACAAACATTCAAAAACGCACGACGATATCAATGATAAAACGTGCTTGGTATTTTTAAATATTCAAAAATTAATGTTTCTCGTGCCTCATAGCTTTTAAAACATACATTTTTGAAAATTTAATATTTAAAATTAACAAACTTATAAAGATCGTATCTTTCTGTTGTGTCTAGAAAAAGAATAATACACGTTTTAAAGTGTCTTCGTTTTCATGTTGTGTACGCTTCGTTGTCATTACACCCTTTTGTACTGTACGCTTCGTTGACACAATATTGCGTTTGTCAATGAATTTTGCATCTATTAAATTATACTTTGGTATGATTATAATCAATATGCATGTTAGAAAAAAAATAATTTTCCAATATTTCATGCAGACAGCAACCCATAATAACCGTTGTATTGTTTGAACACTCTTAGAGGTATTTTGCGCATGTAAAAAAATCCTTATGTATACGAAAGTGCAAATTGGTAGCAATAAGTAAAATCACAAAATTACTGAACTCAGAGTGGGAAATCAAATCTGAAAGTCCCTAATCACATGGGAAAATCAAATGACAAAACACATAAAAAACGAATGGACAACAACTGTCATATTCCTGACTTGGTACAGGCATTTTCAAATGTAAAAAAAATGGTGGATTAAACCTGGTTTTAAAGCGCTAAACCTTTCACTTTGTACGGCAGTCCCATCAAATCCGTTATATTTACAATGATGCGTGAACTAAACATACATAATAAATAAAATAATCCAAATATGGGTTCAACATTCATCATCGTGTTACAATTTTAAAAGAAACAATTTAAGAGAACACAAAAGCATCTATCAATAAATACACATTCAAAATTAAAAATACAATAACACGACAGATGCATATATTGCTAAGCAGACAGATACACACGTCCGATTTCTAATTGGATACAATTTTTGAAAATGTTTACGTGACAGTCAATGTACGGTTAGGGGGTGGGTTGGGTGCCCGCTAACATGTTTAATCCCGTCATATTCTGTATGTGCCTGTCTAAAACCAGGAGCGTGTAATTCAGTGGTTACATATATTTCTTATGCACTATTTTGTGCATAAATTAGGCCGTTAGTTTTCTCGTATGAATTGTTTTTCACTTGTCAGTTCGGTGTGTTTTATAGCTGGCTATGTGGTATGGGCTTTGTTCATTGTTGAAGGCCGTACGCTGACCTATAGTTGTTCATTTTGTGTCGTTTGGTCTTTTGCGAAGAGTTATTTCAATACCACATCTTCTTTTTAATATATACACCAATAAAAAACAACCAATTGATTATAAACCATTGGTCTGAATATCAGTGGCGAGTCCTAGTGGGTCATAAATTACAATAGAATTACATTAAGGCTACAGAATATGTGTATACAATGACCACGCAACTTATAGCCACCAATAGTAATACAGTTTCTTTAATGAGAAGATGTAAAGATTAAGATTATTTTATGGACCTCTCATAAAGTTTTTGCAAGGGTTTGCACAGTGTATTAGCGTGGTGTTCTCTCTTCACGAGACATTGGATCTAATATTCCCATTCGGACTGGACGTGACTGCGTACTTTTACATCCCACACAACTAAACGGGTGGCCAACTTCGGTCAGGTTTTACTGCCGGTCGGAAAAAAAGACCAGAGTGACCATATCTAACAGTGTATATCCCAGTCACCCTTTACCAAATTCTTTCATAAAATAAAATTTAAAAAGATAAAATTTGGCTACAATGTATAAAGTTTTGCTGTACCTGTTAAATTAAAACATCACTTAACATTATTACAACATAAGCATACTTATGAGAGCTCATAAGATCGTACTTTCTCTTAATACTGTTTACTTATAATTATTTGGCATTGCACAAGTTCATGCCTTTTATTACGTCTTTACCTAAAACCGTTGGATATATACTGACTTAAACTTTAGGTACATGATGTACCTCCTATAGGTATAATTCGCTTTGAAATAAATATCAGTTATTTAATCACTCCTTTGTCGATATTTTATGTATATGGTTTTTGTGCCTTGTACCGACATTTTGAGATGAGCTAATTGCAACTGTACAAGTTTTTTTTTATCATGTTGTGCTGTTACGCGTGTGTCGGTCCAACGTCAGAAGCCTGCAGTACATTGGTTATATAGATCTGTCATATTTTCTTTCTTTAATACATAGTTTTTAAGTTATCAATACATATGTTAGTTTCCTCGTTTTAATTATTTCACATGTTTTTTTATTATTTTGTTGTTTTTTTTTATATCGGGGCCTTTTTTAGCAGACTAATATATGGTAAAAGTTTTCCTCATTGTGAAATGTTGTACATTGCCCGGAACTATAATAACTGTTTTATAAATACACCCACTTAAACTTAGGTGGAAAGTTGTCTCACTTGCCATCACACCACATCTACAAAGCTTTAGATGTAAAAATAAAGCAATTGGAATGCCATGTAAGTCATTCGGCAAACTAAGTTCAACGAGATCCTATGTCTGCTTTCGTCTAGGCGAATATGGACAAACATCGATATTTGGAAGAGCCTTAAATTGTGAAAAGTAAGCCATTAAACTTTTATTGACTGAACTATACTTTCTCTGGACTATATTTATTAACTGTTCATTTCATCTGGAATAACACAGAAAGTCCCAATTTTCAATAAAAACATTCCTATCTGATGTACGTTGGTTAAACATCGAATTTTTGGCTTTGTAAGACTGATATTTTAAGTTCAATTAATTTGACTAAGTTAACAGATATAAAAATTTACAATAAAATATAGAAACAGAGTATTAATACGCAAATGTGTATGTACGAAAAGATATTCAGCATTGTTTATCTCATAAAACGTATGTAATTGCACCATGTCTGTGCGTTTTGCGTCGAGCAGTTTTATCAACCGTTCTATGCAATATCTAAAACTTACAATAACTGTATAATTGAATAAATAAACTATCATGCACATTGACATATTTATATATACTCGTATAAGTTCTAGAGAGGCATTCGAAATTGTTGTCATCCCAAATGTTGTCCTAATTATCGCTTCGAACGCGTCAACGTCCGGATTCATTTGTATCGGGGTTATACGGGGTGAAGTTGAGTTCGTTATATATTCATCGAGATTGCGATTGCAGTCACCTGGTTAAACTAGTTGAGTCCGGCTCAGCATAGTAAATTGACAACAACTTGTCTACACATCTCCTTAACAGGAAATACAACGGAGCATCGTTCGTAGCTGTTACCTTGACACTACGCAACACAGCTTGTGCGTCCTAGGCAGCAAACCAACAACGTTGAACAAACATTGCCTACAAATAGTTGATTTACATCATGGATCCCAGTCATGCGGAACAACAAGAAGAGATACAGCCCCCAGAGGAAAATGTCCCAGATCTAGAACTATTACAAAATCCGTCTAAAACAACAAATGTAGATGAAAATGCCGAGACTAGGCGAGTGTGTGAACTTACCGAAAAGGGACAGGGAGCCTTTATAGAAAAACGTGACAAGTTCTATCACGACTTAGAGGCCCTATGGTCAAACCTAGAATCTCAGTTATTAGAAACGGCTAAGCCTCCTAACGACCTTCAGCAATTGTTAACAGCACAAGATAAAATTGTACACGCCTGTACTAAGTATCGCAGGCTCACAGACGAGTACTTGACATTTCTGAAAAATACAAAAACATTAGACAGCCTTCAAGACATTGATGCGTGCAAATTCTCAACGGATATCCGAATGTCTAATGTCGAACTGGCAATTGAAACTTTGCACGAGCATCGCCTTACCTTGACAAAGGCTAAATCTACAAAAACGAGGACATCTAAGGGCAAGACCACCTCGCACAGCGGGAGCTCAAACGTCTCTGACCTGTCAAGCCTAGCACGGAGAAAGCGTGCCAAGGCAGAGTCCGCTAGATCGAAGATAGCCTTTGCCGAGCAAGAAGCTGCCCTCCTAAAGCAGGAAGCCGTATTACAGGAACAGACCCTATACAGACAAACAGAAATCAAGGCCGAAATGGAACAGGAAGCCGCACGTGCGGTCCGAGAAAAAGCCAAACTTAAGGCCGCTAGGAACATTCTCGAAGCAAAAAGAGAAGCTGCAGCCGCAGAAGCCGAGGCTCGTGTCCTGGAAGACGACGGAAGCCAAGCAGTTAGCGATCTTCCTGACGAAAAGGAAGACCCGCTCCAGCGTGTGCAAGATTTCGTCAATAAACTTCCTGTATTGACTGCTGTAAAGGAAGTAACAGGAACTCACAAGATAAGACAAAGTCCTGGTACGATTGAACTGAGTCATGAAGCACCAGCGTTCGTGCCATCCGTGGCACTGAACTTGCCGCCACAGACATCTGCTGTCTTGCCTTCCGATACTAAGTCACCGGAAGTTACCTTAATCCCAGATCTGGGAATAGTAACCGGCATACAAAAACTAAGCCTTCCAGACGAGATACCTGCTGAACACAACAAACAAGGTGTTAAAGAAGAGATCCCTGTTGCACACCAGCAACAAATCAACCCCACGTCGGAGATTACTAGATTTCTCTTGCGTAAGGACCTGCTTTTCTCCCGATTAACAAGCTTTAACGATCGGGCAGAATCCTTCCATACATGGAAAGCCAGCTTTAAAAACGTGACAGACGAGTTACAAGTATCTGACTCGGAACAGATTGATTTATTGATCAAGTGGCTCGGTCCTGAGTCTGCTAAACATGCCATAAGCATAAGAGCGTCGAACGCCAATAATCCTACAATAGGTATACAAAGATTATGGAAGAGGCTTGACGAGCGGTAGGGTGCTCCAGAAATGTTGGAAGCCTCTCTCAGGAGTAAACCTGACAAATTCCCAACCTTGACGAATAAGGACAACGCACGTCTTTATGAACTGTCTGACATTCTATCAGAAATAGAATACCACAAGGACAATCCCAAGCTGGGATGTCTGCTAGCTTATTTTGATTCACCGACCGGAATAAACCCTGTCATTGAAAAACTACCATATGGACTTCAGGAAAAGTGGATTACAAGGGCGTCTAGATACAAATCTAACCACAGCGCTGCCTTTCCTCCTTTTACAGAGTTATCTGCATTCATCAGTGAATCAGTAGAAATAAAAACGATCCTGGATTCATCTTTGGGTCAAAAGTCACACCAAATGCAAAGGGTGCTGCGCCAAGGTTCACGTCTTACCCCAAGACTAAAGTTGGTACTCATAAAACAGCGATTGAGCAGCAATCTGGAGACGCCAGCAAACAAGGTCTTTGTATTCTGCACAATACAAAGCATTCCTTAAATGAATGTCGAGCGTTCCGAGCCAAATCAATAGAGGAACGCAAAGGTCTTTTGAAAGAAAACAATGTCTTTTACAAGTGTTGTGATTCTACCAAACACAGGAGCCGGGAATGCAATGCACGCATAAGTTCTAAAGAATTTGGAAGTAAACAACACACTACCGCTCTTCACATCACTAGACCACAGCAACCTGCAAGTTCTCAGTCTAGCTCGCCCAAGGAAGCCTATGGTGGGGAGTCAACAGAAACCGCTGAAACTAAATCAACTTCAGTGAACTCTACCTGTACTGAGATCTGCAAGGATGCGTATAGCGGAAAATCCTCTGCTAAAATACTATCTGTGAATGTTTACTACAAGGATAACCAAGACAATGTTATCCGGATGTATGCCATTATTGACGACCAAAGTAACCGGTCACTAGCATCGCCTGAATTCTTCAATCTTTTCGACGTAAAAGATAAACCGGAGAACTATACTTTATCAACATGCTCCGGCAAAGTAGTAACTTCCGGGAAAAGAGGAAGAGGTTTCATCATGGAATCAATTAGTGGTAGTGACAAATTTGACCTGCCGGTCCTAATAGAATGTGATCATATTCCCAATAATAGGGACGAAATTCCTATTCCGGAAGTCACAATGCATCACCCTCATCTAAAAGAACTCAGAGAAAGCATTCCACCATTAGAGGAAAATTGCCAAATTCTTCTCCTAATTGGCAGAGATCTTATAGAGGCACACCACGTCCTTGACCAGCGCATAGGACCACCCAGAACTCCATATGCACAACAATTGAAACTTGGATGGGTAGTGATAGGAGAGACCTGCATTAACAAGCAGCACGTGCCCTCTGAATTAAACGTCAAAATAGGTCCGAGACCACCATTGTCGTCCCTTGACAAATATAGTCCCTAGTGTTGACAGTGGGTTACTTGCCATAAATTTTTATACCCCTTCCAAATTTATTTCTCCATGTTTAATGCAAGTAGGGGGATGAAATTACACTTTAAAAAAAAATTTGGGTCCAGAATTTTAAAGGAAAGTAGTGATTTGGTCCAGCTGAAAAAGGTTGAAAATTAGCACTTCGGAAGCTGTCAAAAGATTTCATGACGCCCTAAACATACAATTGTCCATATTTTGAGTTAGAGACGATGAAGTTTTCTATAATTTTGATATAATTTGTCCCAAAAGTAGTACAACACACTGTAAAAGTTTCTTTGAGAAAGCGCAGGTGGGATTTTTTTTATTTTCATTTATGTTCTAAAAGAAATGCACTACGAAATAATTGTGTTCTCGGACCTAAGAGGTGAAATCTGTAAATATAGAATTTGTACTTTGGCAACTTCCCTAAATGATTTGATGGTGTCAACTTGTCAAATAGCATGAAACTAAAGGATTTAAACTTTTATTTTATAGAATTTCTGCAAAAACGACCATTTTTGGCATTTTATGGTCAAAATAGGCATTTTATAACTTTTTCAATATTGATGCATAAATGGCATCCTGACTTTCTATCTGACAGGTTTTCATGTGTCAATATTTGTGTTTCTATGCCTTTATCTACTTCTTTTACTTATTTATGAACTCTGAATCTACAGAAAAGAAGATTATCTCAGACAAAATGTGCAAAATGTGTTGTATAAATGACCCTTGTCTAACGCCTTGTTTGGATTAAGTCAATAGTGGGGAGCTTGGTACATAAAATTTGATGTCCATGATAAAAACCTCACTAAATTTGCATCAAATGCACTTTACAGTGTCTATTGTACCTGTTCCATTTCACATAATATCTTTCTTTTCTTCTGTAGGATAGCAAGTGGTTTAAATATAAGCCTGTTGAGAATAAATTGCATGCAAGTTTTTCCCTAAAAAGGCAAAAATCTTTGTATCAGACCATACTGTTAGTAAGAAAAGTTAATTGCAAGAGTCTTTTTGTGCTCAGATTTGTTGTATCATGTCACATGAGTATAGAAATGATAAAAAAGACACAAATTTTTATTTCTTATAGCCTCAATATGCATTTTTTAATGTAAATATGTGGCACGGCCTAAATTGACCCTAAATTTTTTCCAGTCTTACTTGGCCTAAGACCCTTTTAAACTAATATGATATGTTATTTGTAACTTTTCTTTCAATTTAAAGTACTTTCAATACATATGTAAGGATTATTTATAACCAAAAAGCTTCACAAATTTAAAATTGCTGGAAAATATTACATCTTCATGTAAGGCCCCCTTCATTGAAAAACATCAATTTTTAGGTGCAGGCTCATATAAATTTGACTTTTGAATAATTATGCCAAGTCTGATGAATCAAATGAGTACTCTATTGCTTTTAGTACATTATAAGTTACATATTAAGGCATTTAAAAAGTATTTTTTTGCAATATTTTAATTTTTTAAGCCCCAAATGTTGATAGTTGAAATTCTTCAATTTTAACGTCAAAATTTTACACGCAAAGATGAGTATAGAACTTAACTTAATGTCTATAATATACATCCTATTGTCATGAAACTTTGTAAGCAGTGTTATAATTAATTAAGCTTTGGTCATACCAAGTTTTTTTTAAGATTTGTCAACTCTTTCTACCCTATTAGGTCCGAGACCACCATTGTCGTCCCTTGATTTTCGTTGTTCAAATATAGTCCCTAGTGTTGACAGTGGGTTACTTGCCATTAATTTTTATACCCCTTCCAAATTTATTTCTCCATGTTTAATGCCTCAAATTGCAAGTAGGGGGATGAAATTACACTTTAAAAAAAAATTTGGGTCCAGAATTTTAAAGGAAAGTAGTGATTTGGTCCAGCTGAAAAAGGTTGAAAATTAGCACTTCGGAAGCTGTCAAAAGATTTCAAGACGCCCTAAACATACAATTGTCCATATTTTGAGTTAGAGACGATGAAGTTTTCTATAATTTTGATATAATTTGTCCCAAAAGTAGTACAACACACTGTAAAAGTTTCTTTGAGAAAGCGCAGGTGGGATTTTTTTTATTTTCATTTATGTTCTAAAAGAAATGCACTACGAAATAATTGTGTTCTCGGACCAAATAACCAACATTCTACCAACTGGACAACCGTCAACCTTTCAACCATGCACAAGCAAATTTGATATCCGGGAGTACTGCTGCGTTTCAGGAAAGAAATGGTCGCAGTAACTGCAGACGTTCAACACATGTTTCACTGCTTTGTGGTAAGAAAAGACCACCGGAATTATCTGAGATTTTTATGGCATAAAGACAACGATTTACAAGAAAACCTTGTCGAATACCGCATGAGAGTTCATGTTTTCGGAAATAGTCCGTCACCTGCCGTGGCTACGCTTGGACTCAGAAAAGCAGCTCAAGCATCAGAACAAGAGGTTGACAGTCACGTGACTATCTTTGTTACAAGAGACTTTTATGTCGACGACGGTCTAACGTCATGTCCTACAAAAGAGGACATGAAGGACACACAGCAAGCATTAGCAAAATATGGAAACTTGCGTCTTCAAAAGTTCGCCTCTAATTGTGCGGAAGTTATGTCCGCGTTTCATGCTAGTGATTTGGCTTCAAATTTAAAGGATCTAGACTTAGAATCTGACAACAAACCCCTACAACGTAGTCTTGGACTCAGCTGGGACGTAAACACTGACAACTTCTTATTTCATTTATCATCAGAAAACAAACCGATCACTCGGAGAGGAATTTTATCAACGATCTACGATCCTCTTGGATTTTTAGCTCCAGTGATTATAAAAGGGAAACTCCTATTAAGGAAAATAGTATCAGAAACCGTTGATTGGAACCAACCTCTCTCTGATGAGACAGCAGCTGAGTGGAAATCTTGGATAGATACTCTAATTGCTATCGAAACACTACGCATTCCACGTACCTACGTGCCGTATCTTAGCAAAACTGCCACAAAGGAGTTACATGTCTTCTCTGACGCATCAGAAAAAGCTATAGCGGCTGTTGCATATCTACGCACGACCGATAGCAGTGGTGAACCTAACATTGAGTTTATTCTTGGGAAAGCTAAAGTCGCACCAACAAGTGGTCATACTATTCCACGACTTGAACTATCTGCTGCCGTATTAGCAATTGAGATCACACAAACCATTGTTGATAACTTAGATTTACACATGGACAACGTGAATTTCTACACAGACAGTAAAGTTGTCTTAGGTTACATCAGTAACGAGACAAGAAGGTTCTTTATCTATGTCGCTAATAGAGTGGAGAAGATTAGGAAATTTAGCTCTCCAAGTCAATGGAATTATGTACCAACTAACCGTAATCCCTCAGATTCGGGAACGAGGTCCGTACCTGCTCGCGAAATTCATAGCAGTGAATGGTTATTAGGACCAAGACAACTACTAGTACTTATCTCAGAACAGAAGAATTCTGAGGACATATATCAGCTAATAGACCCAGAGGAAGATGGAGAAATCCGTGCAACTGTTAATGTTGCGAAAACATTTGCCACACTTGAGCATAAAGGTATCGGAACTAATATATTCAACAGATTCTCCAACTGGACATCACTTGTGCGAGCGATAGCCTTTTTAGAACGCTTCTCCCGTTTACACGTGTCAAAACAGGCAGCACCAATGACTTCTCTGGAAGGCTTTTCGAATGCCGAAAATTTCATCTTAATATCTGCTCAATTTGAAGTTTACGAAGATGAAATAGATTGCATTAAACGTCAGGAACAAATTCATAAGCGGAGCCCGATAGCTAACCTAAATCCGTTTTTGGACGAACGAGGACTATTACGAGTAGGAGGCCGTATTGCTAAATCTGACTTAAACCTCCGTGAAAAGAAACCATTGATCGTCCCTGGACCTCGAGCCCTGGACGCCATCATATAGCGACATTATTAGTCCGACACTACCATGACGAGATAAAATATCAAGGTCGCCATTTCACAGATTCGTTCCGCAGGATTCTGGATCGTCGGAGCTAAACGCTTGATCTCTTCTATCATTCACAAATGTGGGACATGCCGCAAACTAAGAGGAAAAACTGAGTGTCAAATCATGTCTGATTTGCCAGAGGATCGTCTTGAACCGTCACCCCGTTTACCAACGTTGGAATAGACACATTTGGACCCTGGACAATTGTTTCACGCAAAACACGTGGTGGATACGCAAACTTAAAACGTTGGTCAATTCTTTTCACAGGCTTAGTGACTAGAGCATGGGTGGAGCCTGGGAAAGAATGATTGGTATAGCAAGGAGAATACGCGACTCTATGCTTATCAACGCCGCTGGAAGGAATCTAACGCATGACGTGCTAAATACGTTCATGGCAGAAGTTACAGCAATAATCAATTCAAGACCTCTGGTACCAGTATCAACAGATCCAGAGAATCCGCTAATCTTAACACAAGCTATGTTATTGACACAAAAGACCGATTACATCTTCAATTCAGCTTGGAGAATTCGACAAACGGGATCTATGTCTAGCCGAATGGAGACGTGTACAGGCTCTGGCCAGTGTTTTCTGGTCCCGTTGGAGAAAAGAGTACCTGCCGTTACTACAACCACGACGAAAATGGACCGAAGATCGCTGTGATCTTATCAAGGGAGACGTCATTCTCCTAAAGAACAAAAACCTTTGCCGCACTCAATGGCCCATAGGAGTTATACTAAAATCGTTCAAAGGTTCCGACGAACATGTCCGGAAAGCAGAAGTACGAATAGTCGTAAATGGAAAAGCATGCGTCTACACACGACCGATCGTGGACATGATTCTTCTCATCGAGAATGACTGTGTATAATTAATATTATAGTGATACTTTGGATTTATGTAATCAGATATTCAAGTGTGTTATATATTTGAAATAGTGATATCAGTCAGACATCAGACGGGGAGTATTCTGTTTCACATTCAATGTTTATTACATGTTTTCATATTTATCCGGAACAAACTGAACTGAACCGATTTCTTAAATCACCGTATTTATCGACTACCTATAATTTCTGTGACACCGTCCGCTTCAATTTTTCAACACATGGAAACGGACGACATTTTAACTTTCTGAGGAAATCGAGACATACCACTGTTAAGTACGTTTGATTCACGCATAAACTGAATTAATCTGTTTAACTCCGTTATTTTTGGATAAGTGATTTATAAATACATACGAACTGTAAGTTATTCATTTCCGAGAAATAAACTGTAAATTCTACTTTCGTTTTTGACTCGATTAATAATCTTGTATTTAACATTCATATTTAATTCGTACACATTGTAAAATATTGTATTTTTATTTCTTTCAGTTTACCAATCTACTGACTACTATGTAAACCTTTCTGGTGGAATATATTAATTACAATTTTCAAACAAGTTGTGTTCGTTATATATTCATCGAGATTGCTATTGCAGTCACCTGGTTAAACTAGTTGAGTCCGGCTCAGCATATTTAACGTTGTTAATTTTCCGGGGTAACTAGTCAGAGACAACAAAACTAATATGTATCATTACTAAATGACATTTTTTTGTTGTCATTTATCTAGGGAAAAGTATACATGGATAACAGTTACACGTGTGTTATTACACAAAGAAAAGTTTTAGTGGTGTTTTTATAGCAAGTATATTGTTTGAATAAAAAGAAAAAGGAAAGTTTTTAAATGAACGAGGGGGGGCAAGGGGTTTAACTGTTATGCTGTTATGGGGCAATTTAATTCTTTGTTATCTGTTATTTTGAAAATATATTTGCTATTAGCTGTTATTGTCTTATTCTTTGTTAGCTGTTATTGGGCATTTAGTTTTTTTGTTATCTGTTATTGTGATGATGTATTTGCTGTTAACTGTTATTGGAAATTGGAATGTTAGCATTTTTTTTGACAGTCAATATTCGGTATAAATTGAAGATCATTGGCCATTGGGGTCTACCACTACTAATATGTTTGTCCCGTATTCAGAGAAGGAATCCATTAACATATACCCATCACAGAAGTGAGGTCCAGGACAATTCAAGTATATCTTATGATTATCCTTTGTAATAAATTCCATTTTTTTTATGAATGTGTATTTAGAATTATCTTAATTTTTTGTACGAGAATAATGTTCCTTGCTTTCCGTACGAACATATTAAATTAAAACAATTCTTAATATGACAAAAAGGAAAACATATGGCCAGGAATATCTGACAAGGATCTCAATTAAGGACTAGGTCCTAACAACCACTTAACCTTTTATATAATATGGTACATAGACTTAGCTCTGTGATTCTTTCCAAAGCAGAACCAAATGCATTGTACAATGAAAGTTCCAACCATGTACTTGGGTCCGAAGCTGCACATAACTCATTACAAACAAAGATTTATTTCGTTTCAAGCCATTGTTTCCCTACTAAACTATGTATTCTACTTACTAGTACACTTGGTACAATCAAAAACCTCAGCTGATAAAAAATTGTTCAAATAAGGCCTTTGAAAATAGTGGAATTATTATAAATTGCTTTTAGAGTGTCAAAATTCGTTCGAAGTACTTGAGAAATTGCATGCTTATAATTGGTGCTTTTGATTTTTCTACCCTATATACCACTTTGCCTCACACACCTCATTAAATAGTCATTTAGAAAAAGTCAGAATATTCAAACTCTTTTAGGTCACTTTTTTGATTAGCAACAAAGGTAGCTTCAGTCAATATATATAAACAATACACCAACGTTTCATGAGAACTGCTGAAAACATTTTGTGTTAATGTTTGAAAACTGGAAAATCACCCCTTTTTAATTAATAAAACCCGTTAACTCGGAAACGTAAAATCTAAAATTTATACAAATTGAAAGTTACCTCATGTTAATAGATATAAACAATTCACCAAAATTTCTTGCTTTGTGAAAGCATTTTTGAGATATTATCAGAAAACTGAAGAAAAAAAAACACCAATTTTATTGAATAAAAACCCATTACCCAGAAACTTAAAATCTAAAATTTATAAAAAAAAAAAAAAAGAAACCAAAAAGGGAGCTCACGTCAATAGATATAAACAATTTCCCAAAGTTTAATGCAAATGGTTAAAGAGTTTTTGAGTTAATGTCCGACATGTTGACAACAGACGGACAACAGTATACCATAATACGTTCCGTAAACGAGCGTATAAAAAATATTATAATATATTGAGTAGTAATTTAAACACATTCTAGATACATAAATTAATACTAAAAACATAGTCATAAAAAATGGAATGCATTACAAAGGATTATATCCGTAATAAAAAATACTGATTTGTCAAAGACCGAATCATTTTAATATTTCATTTACTGTTATCTGTTTTTGTCCATTTTAATTCCTTGTTATCTGTTATGAGCCAAATCAATTTGCTGTTTTGCTGTTATTGGGACCCCCCTTGCCCCCCCCTCATGAACGTTCATTTTAGTTGTTAGTATCCCGGGGGATATAAGTCAGGGAAAATAGTAGAAAATGTTAACGTTCCCAAGAAAAATTGTTTTCGTTGTATACTACCTAAGCATATTCAGGTTTTCTTTATCCCTCTAAATGATGAAGTTTTTCAGATAGAGTTAACTGAATTTCAGTTGCAGTGCTAAATCATGATTTGAATTCTTTGCATTGACATTGCTATTTGATAATAATCACATCTAATTGTTTTGTTACTTATTTTTTTTATTGCCATATGTTTTCAATAAAGACTCACAACAATGTGTAAACAAGACACTTCATTGCGTGAACCTGTGAGGATTCACGCATATATATTAGTTAAAAATATAGTCTACAGAGGAAAAACCGGAACTGAATTAAAGTTCATTCGGAACATCTATTCATTTTATCTGTCTTAGTTTCCTGCAAGTAACAGCACCTCCAGACCGTGTATCTAAGATATTTAAATCATGGCAAAAACGAATTATGACAGATCGCTAATTCACTTATCTCATATATGATTATAAACAATCTATAGTATAAAAAAGAAGATGTGGTATGATTGCCAATGAGACAACTTTCCACAAGAGACCAAAATGACACAGAAATTAACAACAATAGGTCACCGTACAGCCTTCATCAATGAGCAAAGCCCATACCGCATAGTCAGCTATAAAGGGCCCCGAAATAACAATGTAAAACAATTCAAACGAGATTTCAGCTTTGAACAAAACATTGAAATATTCTTGGCAGTTCAAACATTTATACTCAGTAGCAAAAGATTTGTCATATGATAGCACACATCCTGTTCAACAAGTAATACTTATATCTTAAATAATTGTGTCCGTTCAGAAACATACACTTTATTATTGAATTTCCGATGTATATCTCTTTTTTCTTTCTTGTGTGTCACAACCTTATTATATGTTTTTTTTCTTCTTTCCATCTAGTGTAACATTGTTATTTTTTTTTTAACATTTTACTCCTTGAGTATTAAAATATGAAATGTTATTATTAGGAAACGGATTTATAAAAGCTAACAGCTTGTTTCTGGATCCTGTTAATTATTTCACTTATATTTTTATGTAAATGTCTATTTGTGTACATAACTTTACCTGAATTTGATTAATAAAATATGTTTACACTAATTCAAACGAGAAAACTAACGGCCTTATTTATATAAAAAATATAAACGAAAAACAAATATGTAAAACATAAACAAACGACAACCACTGAATTACAGGATCCTGACTTGGGACAGGCAGATACATGCATAATGTAGCGGGGTTAAACATGTTAGCGGGATCCTTTTAAAACATGTATATTTATTGTAAAGCTACATGTACATATGGAAAGCCTCAGCTGTCATATATTAGAGATTTACAAAACGTTATGCTGAAGCTTAAAATGTAAAGTTAAGACAGCGTGATGTTGAATTGAGTCATCAAAATGCTAACTCTGAATTACACTATGCTAAGTTGAATCTGCGCAATGTTGACTTGCAATGACAAGTGCTGTAGTCGTGATAGTATAATGATAAATCACGATGTTGTGATAATATGCCGAACACACGTTACGTTGAGTTTAAAGTAAATGATGTGAAGTTGACGTTGCATGATGTTAGCTTGCAGATGGATAATGCTCAGTCATCCACTTCGATTGCTATGATAACAAATAAATTGAACAGCTACAATGTATGGTGCTGACTTGTAATTAATAATTGTTTAGCTGAAATAGTACGATGTTATCTCATTGTGATATTGCGATAGGTCTATCATGCAATCTGTTGATTTAAAACACCATGATGTACAGTTAAAAGTACATGATGTTAAGCTAAGATATTACGGTTGTTTATCAGTAGAATGTGACGATAGGCTTACCATACAATATGCTCACTCGACACTACAAGACGTACAGTTGAAATTTTGTAATGTTAAGCTATGATAGCATGATGTTATATCAATTTAATGTCACGATGGGCTTACCAACCAATATGCGCACTCGAAACTACAAGACGTACAGTTGAAATTGTGTAATGTTAAGCTAAAAGAGGGACGGAAGATACCAAAGGGATAGTCAAACTCATAAATCTAAAACAAACTGACAAGGCCATGGCTAAAAATGAAAAAGACAAACAGAAAAACAATAGTACACATGACACAACATAGAAAACTAAAGAGTAAACAACACGAACCCCTCCAAAAACTAGGGGTGATCTCAGGTGCTCCGGAAGGATAAGCAGATCCTGCTCCACATGTGGCACCCGTCGTGTTGCTTATGTGTAGATAGCATGCTGTTATATCAATATAATGTCACGATAGTCTTACCACACGATATGCTCATTTAAAACTACACAACGTTCAGTTGAAATTATGTGATGTTAAGCTATGATAGCATGTTGATATATCATTTGAATGTCACGATAGGCTTACCATACACTATGCTCATTTAAAACTACACAACGTACAGTTGAAAGTATGTGATGTTGAGCTATGATAGCACGATCTTATATCATAATAATATAATGATAGGCTTGCCATACAATATGCTCATTCAAAACTACATGACGTACAGTTGAAAGTATGTGATGTTGAGCTATGATAGCACGATGGTATATCATAATAATGTCACGATAGGCTGGCCATACAATATGCTCATTCAAAACTACACGACGTACAGTTGAAAGTACGTGTTGTTGAGCTAAGATAGCACGATGTTATATCATTATGACGTCACGAGAGGCTTATCATTAAATGTGTTGACTTTAAACTACACGATGTAAATTTGAAGTAGTTTGGTCTTGACTTGAAACAGTAAAATGTTTAGTTATAAAAACAGAACGTGAAGTCGAAATAAAACAATGATAGGATGACATATACTTGTGCAGAATTGAAGATTTTTGGTGTTGAATTCGAATATAGTACAAATGTTAGGTCGTTTTTATGTTAAATTGAAAGACAATAATGTTGCGTAAAACATTACAGAATTATGTGAATTGAAACTGCAATTTTATGGAAAAGAATGAGGGACAAATCCCCAAGATTTTTTCTTCTTCACTTGCAAGTTGATGAATATTAATGAAATTTAACTCAAGAGGCAAAAGGATATACAAAGAAAGTTTTCCATGAATTCATAAAGCAAAAGAATTACCCATCGCTATATATTACACTTGAATACAGTTTTGCCGTATATTTTACATGTTTTCTTTGGAATTTTTTTTTTTATATTTTAAACCCAGACTTTTTTTTTATGAACAATATTTAAGAAAATATTTATCTATGTTGTGTGTTAATATATACAACATAGTGTTGTGGCTTTATAAGTCTTATGACTGTAAGGGTACAATTTCTACTCATATAAAATCACATCTATGTAAGAGTTATCAGATAATTTGTATTTACCACCCCCCTTTTCCGCGAAATAAGACATAAGAATTTGGAGTCCTAATCTTAAAAAACAAAGATCAACTCATATGACAAAAAATACGCTAAAACGAAGGACTGAGAGGGTCAGAGCTATATGAGAACGGCACCCCCCCCCCAACTCCCCCACCCCAGGCCTTGTTAGAGGTATCTGAATGTTCTTTTCCACGAAATAAAACAAAAGAATCTGGACTTAATCTAAACCGATACGATTACGATTTCCGTAAATCCGTAAAAAGACGGTTTGTTGACTAGTTCGTTGAAAATTCGGCTAGGCAAGTAAAGTATGTCTTGTAACAAAGCAGGGTTTATTCATATTCATACCACACTTACATGTTCTCGTCCTGATTTGCATGTAATATTTGCCACTGTACGTAAAATGCACCCATTTTCCCCAAAATAAAACCACAAAATGTGGACTTAATCAAAATCGATGCTTTTTGGATTTCCATAGGTTGTCAGAGACGGTTTGTCAACTAGTGTGTTAAAAATTCGGCTAAGCAAGCAAAATATGTCTTGTACAGATCCAAGATTTATTCATATTGATATCACACTTACATACTCTCGTCCTTATATGCATGTAATATTTGCCACTGTACACTGAACACAAATACATCATCTCTTCTTTTTTTTTATGAAAAGGAGCCTATTACTCCTATTTACTTTTATAAATTGTTATTTGGATGGAGATATGTCTCATTGGCACCCATACCACATCTACCTATATCAACTTCGAGAACGTTTACAGATTTGACACCCTGTAATTCATGTTTTTTGGGGTTCCTTGAAAATTATAACACATTCCTTCTTTATTTGCAAAATCGCCAAGTGACGGGTGCCACATACAAAATAGGATCTGCTTACCCTTCTGGAGCACCTGAGATGACCCCCTTTTTAGGGTTTACGGTGTTGCTTAGTCTTTGGTTTTCTATGTTGCGCTTAATATACTGTTGTTTGGCTTTTGATTTTTCTCTCTCGTTTATTTCGGCTGATGAGTTTTTGTCATGACATTGTCAGTTTGGTTAAGAGTTTTACTATCCCTTTTGTATCTTTCGCCTTCTTTTATCCATTTTTGTGTATCTTGATTCATTTTATTTTCAATTCTCCCCTCCCCCTGAACAGTATAATAGATAGATAATTGAAAACAGAAACCCTTTTCAACAAAGATAATCTACAATTAATTCGACGTGACCGAAATTGTAAATTTCTTCCTCATTAGAGATATTGCCCTTAGGGTAGATCGGGTGTCTTCCGCCATCTTATATTCTATAGCACAACACAATCGATCTAGATCTCAAAAAATATACAAATTTTGAGAGAGGAATCATTGTTATTCATATCTAGTACTTTTCATCTTGATGAAGAAAATTATGTTATTTATCTTATTAAAACGAATATTTGTTGTTGAATACAGAACGTTTTTTGCATATTTTTCCAACTTTTCCATATAAGGGGAGATAACTCGGATAACTTTATTTTTTTTGTCGGATTTTTATTTTTTTTATTTTTTGCCATGGCATTGTCAGTCTGTTTTCGACTTATGAGTTTAAAATCCCTTTGGCATATTTCGTCTCTAATGATGGAATGTGTAGGGACTTTATCTATTTTGTTTTGTAAACAGAAAACGAGTCTCGTGATCCCAGTTTTTATTTTTATTTTCTAAAATTGAGTTTTCCATGTATAGTTAATACATGCATAACCTGTAGCTTGCAAAACGCTCTGTAGCCCAAACTTTTTATGACGTTTTTCAAAAAAGAATAGACTACATTTTGGCATATGATTTAAAAAAAAAACTACTGATTTTGATTTAGACCACACTCATGAAAAGAGAGAGAGAGAGAGAGAGAGAGAGAGAGAGAGAGAGAGAGAGAGAGCATGAGAGAGAGAGAGAGAGCATGAAAGAGAGAGAGAGAAGGAGAGAGAGAGAGAGACTGTTGACATAAAATCCACAAATTAATCAAAGCAATACCAAAATAATTCATATATAAAAAAGAAGATGTGGTATGATTGCCAATGAGACAACTGTCCACAAGAGACCAAAATGACACAGACATTAACAACAGTTTTACTATAGGTCACCGTACGGCCTTCAACAATGAGCAAAGCCCATACCGCATAGTCATGCACTTTATCAAATTTTACTGATTTTTTTCTTTTTCTTTGAAAACACGTATAGATAGAGAGAAGCTGTAAAGAACCAAGAAAATCACTATAGACAAGAAAATAAGTGACGGAAATCATTAATTGTCTTCTTATTATAAGTTATAGGGTCATTGTCCATTAATTAGTTTACCAATTTAAAAAAAATAAATATTCTCCGAGTGGATATACAGATAAACCTGGGCATTATCTTACTTGGTGCTGGAAAAATGGTTGGCACTGCTGTAAATGATGTTTTTTTTTAGAAAGTTGACGATTTATACTGGAGGCTCTAGGTCAAATTTAATTAGGTTTCATAGACTTCATGTATGAGCGAAAAGTATACAACAGAATCTACAACTTTATGTTTGGGTTGGCCCCATGCAGTAGCTAGATTATTCCACCTATCAATTCATCCATATGGATACATTCGAATTTTATGGTCACATTCTGTTTTACAGTTCTACTCTTTAGCGTATCATTTATCAGATCTGTTGGGTTTAAATTTTTAGAATAAGTCCATATTAGTTTCTTTTATTTTGGAGAAAAGGGGGCGGTACTAAATTAAAATTATCTGATAACTGTGACACGTATGTGGTGTTATAAGCTTTAACCTTAATAGATCATTTCCCAGAGCATTTGAATTTTGTAAGAGGGCATAAGACTTTGTATTCCCTGTCAGTGATATATATTTTTTTATCGTGTAAAAGGAATTTATACGAGAGAAAAAAAACTAATCACATGAAAATTATTATAAAAAGTCGTTTAGTCTTTACAAAAATCAAAAATTAACAGTTAAAAAGCTTATTATGTAAACGCTGTATGAATAAACGGGAATGTGGGTTATGCATAACTGGGATAGCAATCCAACGACGAAAAAAATATCAAAATACATAGTGAGGGTAACAAATTAAACAGATTTCATCAAAGAATTGTCATTAAAATCGAATTCTTAAAAATAACGAAAAACATTAAGTTATGACAATTAACGACGAGGTTCCTGACTTGGAACAGATACACGGAAATATGATTGCCGCAATATCATGTTGTATATATATATATTAACACACAACATAGATACATATTTTCTTAAATATTGTTCATAAGAAAAAAGTCTGGGTTTAAATCATAAAAAAAAAATTCCAAAGAAAACATGTAAAATATACGGCAAAACTGTATTCAAGTGTTATATATAGCGATTGGTAATTCTTTTGCTTTATGTATTTATGGAAAACTTTCTTTGTATATCCTTTTGCCTCTTGAGTTAAATTTCATTAATATTCATCAACTTGCAAGTGAAGAAGAAAAAATCTTGGGGATTTGTCCCTCATTCTTTTCCATAAAATTGCAGTTTCAATTCACATAATTCTGTAATGTTTTACGCAACATTATTGTCTTTCAATTTAACATAAAAACGACCTAACATTTGTAATATATTCGAATTCAACACCAAAAATCTTCAATTCTGCACAAGTATATGTCATCCTATCATTGTTTTATTTCGACTTCACGTTCTGTTTTTATAACTAACTAAACATTTTACTGTTTCAAGTCAAGACCAAACTACTTCAAATTAACATCGTGTAGTTTAAAGTCAACACTGTTTATGATAAGCCTCTCGTGACGTCATAATGATATAACATCGTGCTATCTTAGCTCAACAACACGTACTTTCAACTGTACGTCGTGTAGTTTTGAATGAGCATATTGTATGGCCAGCCTATCGTGACATTATTATGATATAACATCGTGCTATCATAGCTCAACATCACATACTTTTAACTGTACGTCATGTAGTTTTGAATGAGCATATTGTATGGCAAGCCTATCGTTATATTATTATGATATAAGATCGTGCTATCATAGCTCAACATCACATACTTTCAACTGTACGTTGTGTAGTTTTAAATGAGCATAGTGTATGGTAAGCCTATCGTGACATTCAAATGATATAACAACATGTTATCATAGCTTAACATCACATAATTTCAACTGAACGTTGTGTAGTTTTGAATGAGCATAGTGTATGGTAAGCCTATCGTGACATTCAAATGATATAACAACATGCTACCATAGCTTAACATCACATACTTTCAACTGTACGTTGTGTAGCAATCGTAACTACTCGGCCATTCTCGCTACGCAGTACAATAGCCTCGTATGCACTACGGAGAAATTCTTCTTAAATTGTTGGCCGGAATTGTAGTGATCCGCGACACAAAAAAGTTCTATCCTCCAGGTGGCGCTATAATTTGGTTACATATCACAGTAATCAAGAACTTTAACTCTGCCAAATATTTTGGCGCGAAAGAAGGAGCAAAGTAAATAAGTAATGGTAAAAAATTTGTACCATTCCAGTCGAAAAAATATAAAATTCAATCGGATCGGAAAATTTTCCGGACAGGAGCAAGTTAAATCAGTAGTGGTAAAAAAAATGTACCAGTCCAGTCGAAAAAATATAATTTTGAATCGAATCGGAAAATTTTCCGGACAATGATTCCTATGCCTAATGCATACGAGGTTATTTCTTCGTGCAACCAGAAAGGCCGAGTTGTTCCGATTGCGTTGTGTAGTTTTAAATGAGCATAGTGTATGGTAAGCCTAACGTGACATTCAAATGATATAACAACATGCTATCATAGCTTAACATCACATAATTTCAACTGTACGTTGTGTAGTTTTAAATGAGCATAGTGTATGGTAAGCCTATCGTGACAGTATATTGATATAACAGCATGCTATCTTAGCTTAACATTACACAATTTCAACTGTACGTCTTGTAGTTTCGAGTGCGCATATTGTATGGTAAGCCCATCGTGACATTGAATTGATATAACATCATGCTCTCATAGCTTAACATTACAAAATTTCAACTGTACGTCTTGTAGTTTCGAGTGAGCATATTGTATGGTAAGCTCATCGTGACATTCTACTGATAAACCACCGTAATATCTTAGCTAAACATCATGTACTTTCAACGTTGCATCGTGTTGTTTTAATTCAACACATTGTATGGTGGGCCTTTCGTTTCAATATAGTGGTGTAGCATCGTGTTATCTTAACTTAACATCATGAACTTTTAACTGTACATCATGGTGTTTTAAATCAACAGATTGCATGATAGACCTATCGCAATATCACAATGAGATAACATCGTACTATTTCAGCTAAACAATTATTAATTACAAGTCAGCACCATACATTGTAGCTGTTCAATTTATTTGTTATCATAGCAATCGAAGTGGATGACTGAGCATTATCCATCTGCAAGCTAACATCATGCAACGTCAACTTCACATCATTTACTTTAAACTCAACGTAACGTGTGTTCGGCATATTATCACAACATCGTGATTTATCATTATACTATCACGACTACAGCACTTGTCATTGCAAGTCAACATTGCGCAGATTCAACTTAGCATAGTGTAATTCAGAGTTAGCATTTTGATGACTCAATTCAACATCACGCTGTCTTTACTTTACATTTTAAGCTTCAGCATAACGTTTTGTAAATCTCTAATATATGACAGCTGAGGCTTTTCATATGTACATGTTATGTATATCAAGGGTAAACTGACTTGAGCAAAGTTGTCAGTTGTACCCTTTGATAAACAAGTGAAAGTTAAATGGTCAATATTTAATTATAACGACCTATGGTATCAAACATCTGTATCTATATATTCACAGAGAGATATTTTAAAATAGTGCGGTTGTTTCTACATAATGAGTTATAGTGACCTTTGGAATTTGATTTGTTAAATCTATTTTGTTTCTTGTATGTCAATTAATTGTAATGAATTGATATCCGTTTCCTCTAGATTATCAATGATTTGTGTACATTGACATACATCATAGGCAATAAGAATGCATACTTTATTTTACCTCGTGTGACTCTATGTTATTAATGATTTTTTTTGTATCTTGAATGTTAAGTTATGCATCTTTAATAATGGTTCTATAATTAGATCAAGTAAATATCTCTCGCGGGACAGTTACACTTATTGATGATTGGTTGGTAACGAACATTATTGTGTCCTGCTAACTCCCAGTTCGCAATGCCTCATTACGTATTTCTAGATTAATTATATGAATTTTTGGAAGAAGGTATACGATCATGAGTCCCTAATGTTTTTAATTATTATTATTTATTAAGAAATTATACGTCTGGGAATCTTTTTTTCCTCCTTGCTTTGTATTTAACACTTCTCTAAACATGCAAAAATTGTAATGGTTAACAATAAAAAAAATATTATCGTCCACACTCATTGCCAAGATAACACTGATATATTATTTCTTATTCAGTTGTCTGGATTAATAATTTGAATAACAAAGTTCTAAGGTTCACGTATTGTCTTTTTTTTTTAAAGCAACTTGTTTGTTTACAGTTGTCAGTAATGTTAAGATTGGACACATCTAACTTCTTGAACCAAGATTTTTTTTATTTAACTCATCGTAAATTAACATCTGTACTAAGATTGTTTTATTCTGTTCTAAAATACTTAATATTATACGTTACGCACGGTATTGCGTCGCAAGACGTAACATGTATAATTGACAAATGTGACGCCAAATACTAACTTTGACATGTTGTTATCAAGAGCAGAGAACCTACTCAATCGACTTTTATCAAATAAATACAATAAGCTGAAGAAATGTTTCAAAATTTATCATGTATAAGGCAATTAAGAAATATCGTTTTTATTTTCTGATCTGTTATGAGATGAAAACAAATGCAAATTTTTCCAATTTTATTTTGGATAGGATACATAGCAACCTTTAAAAAAAATCTTTTTTCCGGAGGGACACATGAAAACAAAAATATAGCTGAACATTTTTCTGACAAATTGAACATAAACACTTATGGCATTTATTTCATAAAAATCAGTCATATAATAATTCAGCAATATTTATTTTTATAAGGATTTTAGTTGAAATGTTGTTGGTTTTTTTTTAGTTTGAACTCACTTTTGTCCAGTATTTGTATGTGTCTGTGCGAGTTTTCAGACTATTTCTCTATCTTTTTAGCACTGATGGTTTTATTTTACAAATACGTATTTATTTAATTCTTTAAAAATTATAAGACCATTGTACCTCGGATTCTAATCGGTTTCTAATCTATAAAGGTGTTTTAGATTAGATAAGAAATTATCCCTCGGCCCGTCCCCCCTTTTCCCCTATGTCTATAAAGGGTTTATTCCTTATGTTTGTGTGTTTTTCTAATCTGAGAGTTATTTTGATTCAGCAGACCATTTTGGAATGAACATTTCCCGGCATCATTTTAACTGCCTAAACAGTTCGTAAATAGTGTGTATTTGTATGAAAGACGCCACTGTGCAGAAACGTCAAAATGACGCCCTTGGACATAATGACTAGATATAGGGAATGCTTTCCGAAAAAAAATGTAAGGTCATCATGTTTGTGAAAATACCCGACTCATTTAGCCATTTGTATGAACTTACAGTTTGTATCTTATAAATATGTTAGTTTTGTATTATAAATGCACATTTAGTATATATACAACATGTTTCACCTAAGGAATGGACAAAAATTACGTTTGGACATAGTGGCTAGACATTCGATTTTTTTAAATTCTGTTTCAAGAAATTTTATTTTTTTTATATTTGAAACTTTAGAAATATTTATCTTTTTCAAAACTTTCTATTGAGTATAGGTTTAATATGATTTTATTACTTTATAGGGATAATAATAAAAATGAAATGTTGATAAACTTTCCTCATAACACATTAAGACAGGTTCCTCTGCTGAATATTTCGTTGAAGGGTTACTTCAAATTTCAGCCAATACCAAAAAACGGGTATGATGTTATAATATAAATCTAGTAGGAAGCTGATATACTAAATTTCGCAGATTTTATGTGCAAAATTACAACGGAACATAGAAAATGCATTTTATTTAATTTGAAATGTTACGCCGGACATGCAATTTTTAACGTAAAAGTAAGATTTGTGTGTTCAATAAAATAAATGTATTGTGCAAAAATTTATAGAATTAACTCAAAATAAGAAAAACATGTCCGGACATTTCCGTAGATATATGGATGTTGGTGATTTTATTTTGTATAGGCAAATGGTTACTGTTCTTAAGGTGGTACCCAACACTTTAGCTAAAATTAATTTGGCTCGTTTAATTTACATAAAATTTTGACAAAGTATTTACTTTGACCCTTTGACAAAAATATAAAAATTTCAAAAAATTTGAACCAACCGTTTTATCAGAAAAATTACACTGGTTATATAGCAGTTTGACAAACACTTATTTTGATCATTGAGAAGCTTAATATTCCCTTACCAACACAACGTTATTAAAACGTTTAGCTGATTTTACAGAGTTATCTCCCTGTAGTGTTAGGTACCACCTTAAATCATATTAACATAATTTTCATCCGAACGCATTACCGTGCACACATCTATACTATTAAACGAGATGACCTCATTTTGTGTGTCGCTTCTCTTCCTTCCACAATAAATTAATCATCTTGCCTCTGTGTTCTTTAGGTAACATGCATAGTCGCATTTGTCATTCATTGTTATGATTATTCAGATTGAGGTATTTAGGGAAAAAACGACAAAATAGGTGTCCGGATATTGTTTCCGTTATCAGACTGACTTTTAGTCAAAGATAAGACTTCCGGTTTTAAACATGCACAAGAACAACCAATCGTATGATAGATTACAAAAATTAAAAATAAATAAGCCAATCAGAGCGTTCTCCATATCATGGTTTTTAGATCGCAAGAACCACAACTATTATATCTTCTGGCCACAGACCACAATTAATTCCTCTATTAGTTCTTTATAACTTTTTGTCTCATTAAAAAAATTGCACCGAATCTTTTTGTCCAATTTTTTGTGTGTGTAATGTATAGTTCAAGTCCAAAAATATATCCAAAATTCAGAAAGATTGCTTTCACACATTTTACAAATTTAGCCAATACACATCCATACCCCTATTGACAAGTCAAGAGATGTTCCGAAAACTGTAAATATTACCTTTTTGCACTTGGCCTAATCACTCATTCCATATCAAAATCAGTTTAAATACAACATCCAAAAATTTATTTCACCTCTCTTCTTCCATTTCCACAAAAAAAATCTAAGAAATGAGTGAGGAAGGGAAAGAAAAAAAAATTAAGGCAAAATACACTCTAATTAAAAGGAACGAAAAGCGGGGTCATTAATTGTGGTCTTGGGCCTTCTTAGAGACAATTATGTGTTCGCGTTGATCCACCTGAAAACTACGATTATACTACTATAATATACAGAGACTCTCTGTATTATGTCTAATTTTTTCTGAAATATTTACTATCTAAGGGGTCATACCAGTTGCATATACATGTATATTGAAATAAGTAATACATGTGGAAACAAGAATGTGTCCATAGTATACGGATGCCAAATCGGCACTATCATTTACTATGTTTAGTGGACCGTGAAATGGGGTAAAATCTCTAATTTGGGATTAAAATTAGAAAGCTCATATCATAGGGAACATATTTACTAAGTTTCGAGTTGGTTGGACTTCAACTTCATCAAAAAACTACCTCGACAAAAACTTTAACCTGAAGCGGGACAGACGGACGGACGAACGAACGAATGGACGAACAGACTAGAAAACATAATTCCCATGTATGGGGCATCAAAATTTATTGTTGAAAGTGAAAGTAGTGATTTGGGCCCAAAATGAAAGTAGGGTAGAGATTAAGGGAGGCAGGACTTATTCGGGACGTCGGGATCGGGTGTTTTTAAGCTCGGGATTTCGGGATTGATATTTACGGGATGCGGGCATATTTTTTTTTTAATTTCGGGATGTCGAATTTCGTTTAAATACGCACCTCGGGATTTCATGTTTTTAAGCCCGGGACTTCGGGATCAGGGCCCCTCAGACCACCCCTCAAATGAGCCTTAGTCATTTATACGAGATTCAAATCCTACCATTGGCATGTTAATAGGGCTCTCAAAATGAAAAGCACTGATGGATTGTCCTAGAAGCACATTTTATTAGAATAATAATGGTCTATAAGCAGTTTCATTTATTTCATGTTTGAAGCGGTGCAAATTTTTAATTTAATTTGACTTTTACCAAAAAATGCATTGTATCAAAGGGGAAGAATAATTGTGGTATAAGGCCAGAAACACGAAAAATAATTGAATTTAATAGAAAGGAAACACATAACGGACTTTGGAAGAAAGGGAGAGGGCTTTTGATACCTTATATGAAATTCTCCAGTCATAATATCTTTTACAAAAATTCCTCCTACAACAGTTTACAAGCTGTATATGCTCGCGATTTCGCGGGTGTGTTTTAGTATTTATTAAACTGCTGAATCTTGAGTAATGGTTCTAGTCGTTATGTCCTAACATGTCTTTAAGTTCATCTATACTATAGTTGGAGTATCAGATACTTTAATTAAATTAAATTTGTATATTATTTTACGGTTATAATATTAACAATATTTTTTTGTAATGCAATAATAACTAGGATAAATATATGATTGGTGTTTTTTCTATATCTAGTGTCAAATAATGCATATTTTTGATATTACAAACTTTTCAAAACATTTTCTAAATTTTATCATCGGTAAAAGAACATCATTCGTAAATTTGAATCAACGTGCACACATCAGTTACGTTCAAGTATTTCACATCCCATCTCTTATAGTATTGTTCTATACAAAGAACAAAACTGTCGTCGTTCGCCTCAAAAGCTGTTCAAACCTTACAACTAGCTCATTCAGACCCATATAGTTTCAATACTGTTGTCAGGTCATTCACGATGGCATATTTTGGAATTAATATTGATCACACATACCTGTAGGGTCTTTACATCGAATATAAACACGTTTATTCTAAAACAAGTTGTTATGTTGTTTTCCAAGTTAACTTTGTCGTTGGAAGACCAGTCCTGAGGTCTGTTTTTAGGACTGCTGCGTCCTATTGACAAGTCTGCCTTAGACCAGACCATAGGTATGTTTTAGGACTGCTGCAGACTTATTGACAAGTCTGATCTAGACCAGACCTGATGTCATTTTTTAAAGGCAGTGCTTTAAGGCCTGACTTTCAAATCTATGTAGGGGGTCTTTTGGCCAGAAATAGATCCGTAAATGTTCAATTTTCTCCTCTCCTTTTTATGGTATGATACGGTTTTTGTTTCTTTCATTTACATTGGGAAATATAGAAACGATCGATGTGTATTGTTCGTTTTAAAAAACTTGTTATAAATGTGTATTTTGCATTATAAGCAGTCAACCTGATTACAAACTATCATTATTTGTATTCCGTGTGGAAAGAAGTCGGGTCAATTTCGAGTGTTATCTGACATCTAAAGATTTTTTAATCAGTTCAGACGTTGATATAACAATGAAAGTTCGACTGAACATGATAAATATTGCATTTTCTATAATTCAAAGCAGAATTCGGTTTATGAACGAGATACATTTTGTACCGTAAGCGTTTTCAATTTCATTAGTTATGTATGTTGTCTACGTATTATCCTGGTTCCCGCTACTACGTTCCGGGAGTTAGCTGTTTGATATATGTGTAACATTACGATCGGTTACCAGTCGATCTACGCGTGTATGTGTATATGACACAGTACGTTCTACGTTGGTGTTGGGAGAATTTTGATTAAATTCTAAATGCTCATAGAATAAGAAATATAATCTAAACTGAATTATGTACCTCCTTCTGAATAATGTATTGCAATATAAATATAAATCCCTTTTGACAAGAGAAATCTCACTTTTGTTAGAAATATGTTTTTCACATGTGCAAAGGTAATCACGTGTGGCGGCCATATTGGTTTGTTGACAAATTTTTGAATAAGCCTCTAGAAGTATGACCTAAACATTGATAATCTTCCGAAAACGTAAACTTTATGCAATACTATTTTATCAATCATGATTATTTTCATAAATTTAAATTTTATTATTTAAAGAAATAAAATTATAACAATTACGATTTTAGATAAGAGATTTAGATTAGAGATTTTACACAGACATGCTTTAATCTATTTATAGCCAAATTAGTTTACCTGTGTGAAAATGTAAATAATGGATATTAATTTGTTTACTAAACAAGTAAAGACAAACTATGGACGGAAGATAATAATTCACATAAATATTTCAGGACATTTGATTTATTTTAAAGAATATAGGATTTAAAAACTGCAAGTGCAAACAAATTTAATCATTACATAATCAGCTGATAATTTTTTAAGCAAACATCGCAAACATCGTGGTGATATAACTGATACAAATCACTCCATCAATCCTCCAGCCCTTTCACATATTAAGCAATAGATCTACTTATTATTGTAGAATATTCAATGAATATAGATTCATCGGGTAATCAGATATTTTTAGCTGAGTATTTTTGGGTACAAGTCAAATCGACACCTGGTCAAATCGGCACCCATAGAAAGTCAAATCGGCACCCATAGAAAGTCAAATCGGCACCTGGTTAAATCGGCATCTTGTCAAATCGGCACCTATTTAAAGTCAATTCGGCATCCAATAATATTTGATATAATATATGGGACTGGGACTATTATGCTAATTTATTGACATATTATATTTTAGTATGCAATTTAAAAATCATTTAAAGGACAATGCACTATTCTTTTTTTTCACAAAGACCAACAAACAGGTTGTGCCCCCCCTCTCAAACCGTTATGAGTGGTGTCCCTTAAATGAGGGACTGTGCCTAAAAGCAAGGGGTGATTTTAAAATTTACTGTTGAAAACAATAAAAAAAAATTAAGATTTTTAACTGGAAAGTGGGAAAATTCATTATATTTGGAACAACTTTTTTAAATGAGGGGTCATATTTATATTAATAAAGAAGATATATATAAGTTTAGAAACATCACAAAATTCTTTTGATATGTTTAAATTTTTGAACATTTAATACTTAATAAATGCATAGTTCTTGGGCTGGGAAAAGTTTCATCAAATAATAAGAATATAAAGGTGCTCATTTTTAACAGCGGGTTGTAATGTTCTTCAAATGAGGGTTACCCCTCATTTGGAGTGTTGTTCCCAACCTGTTAAAGGTCAATCTTTGTGCATAATTCAAAATTGGAAATTTCAACAAGCATCTAATATTCTTTAATACACAAATAAATAAACCCTGGTCTGCTAGCTACATGTTCATCTTTTCTACCGATTTAATAACTAGAAACATGCAAACAGACTTAAGAAAAAGGCATGTAAGTTCATTATACAAATATGACACTTTTTCTAGACAATCCAGATCGTGCAAAATACTTTTCTAAAAATTGTAATGTTTGAAATTGTTGTTGCGCACTAAAAAAAATATGAAAACTTTCAAAAGTTGTTGGGTATCTATGTTACAAGTCTTACTATCTTTATGTCCCATTTATGGGCATTATGTTTTCTGGTCTCTCCGTTCTTCCTGCTTGAGGTTAAAGTTTATGGTCGAGGTATGTTTTTATGAAGTTGAAATCCAATCAACCCAAAAATTAGTACACATGTGTTCCTAATGATATGATCTTTATAATTTTACTGCCAAATTAAAGATTTTACCTAATTTTCACAGTCCACTGAACATAGAAAATAATTGTACGGATGGGAAATCCATATACTTATGACACATTCCTGTTTGAAGAAAAAAAATACATCATAACGATAATGGAACAAAGCAGCCTGCTTTTATGGTAATTCAAGTTACCTTTTATTCACCTTCTTCCACCTCAGAGCAATCAGCTCTTTGATTTGTATCTGTTAAGAGTCGTATACTAAATTTTATTTTTATATACATAAATTTATATTGTGTAATTTAAGAACTTGTATTTTGCCAAAGGATGCATAAATGAAAGTGGTGCAATTCATTTTGCTTTGATATCACAGGCACTTGTGTCAAAATTTTTTTCCCCTATATATACCTTAATGTTAAGGTATATAGGAATTTTATTTTTTGAGACAAGTGCCTGTGTTTGATATATAGATTTGAATTACAATTGTAAATGATATTGTAATGCATATAAAAATAAGGAGATGTGGTATATACATGATATTTAGTGGTTTTATCAAACTAAAGTGCATAAAAAAATGGGTACAAGCAGTTACAGGTACTACTGTACAATCGCCAACAATGAGAAAAACTCATACCGTAAAGAGAATTTAATAATTTACAAGTAAGTTTTGTTTTTGCATGGCATCATTTTCTTCTATTGTCATGTTTGTCTTAATTGCAAATATGGGAAGTGGTTAAAATGCTAATGAGACGACTATTATATATGACCACCAGATGTCATTGTTTTCTAAATGAAAAACTCCTTTTTCAATCATACCGGTAAATTACTTTATCATGTTTATACTGAAATATAATTTTGCTTTGAGTTAAAAAATATGGTCATCAAAAAAGTTGACATGTAACTATGCACATTTACCATTATGTTACTTGATGTTCTTGCAATACATACAGTACGGTGACTAGTCAGTCTTTGTCAACTACTTATCATAGGATGGGAGTCATTGAATATGTGTATATAATCAATAATTAAAAGACGTCTATTTATGTAAATAAGAAAAAAAATTCTATGTCTTAAAAAATTCATTTCGTGGCGAGGTACAGAAAATATACTGAAACAGTAGACTATGAATATAGGTGAACTAGGTACAAGAGAACTCTTAATCTTAAATACTACAAACCACCTCTATACTATGGACGATAATGATATACTATAGTATCTAGACTAGAAATACACACAACCTGTAATTAACTGCCTTTACAGCGCTTTCGCGCTTTGATTTTGGACTGCTGCAGACCTATTGACAAGTCTGCTCTAGACCAGACATGAGGTCTGTTTTTAGGACTGCTGCAGACCTTTTGACAAGTCTGCTCTAGACCAGACCTGAGGTGTGCTTTTTAGGACCGTTGCAGACCTTTTGACAAGCCTGCTCTAGACCAGACCTGAGGTGTGCTTTTTAGGACCGTTGCAGACCTTTTGACAAGCCTGCTCTAGACCAGACCTGATGTCTGCTTTTCAGGACTGCTGCAGACCTTTTGACAAGTCTGCTCTAGACCAAACCTGATATCTATTGTTAAGGACTGCTGCAGGCCTATTGACAAGTCTGCTCTTGACCTGACCTGAGGTCTGTTTTTTAGGACTGCTGCAGACCTTTTGACAAGTCTGTTCCTGACCAGATATGTGGACAGGTATGCTACTGACCAGATCTGTGGACACGTATGCTACTGACCAGATCTGTGGACAAGTCTGCTCTAGACCCGATCTGTGGACAGGTATGCTACTGATCAGTAATGAGGACAGGTCTGCCCAGACCAGATATGTGTACAATATATAAAAAATGAAGATGTGGCATGATTGCCAATGAGACAACTGTCCACAAGAGACCAAAATGACACAGACATTAACAACTATAGGTCACCGTACGGCCTTTAACAATGAGCAAAGCCCATACCGCATAGTCTGCAATAAAAGGCTACAAAAGTCTGCTACTGGCCAGATCTGAGGACAGATCTGCTTATACCGATTACCTTGTATAAGACTTTTCATACTAGATCTGACCTTTTACTATGTAAACAATAATCGTAATGGGTTTTTTTTCTGAAGTATAGCAAATTACTTTACACGTCCGACTCTTAGATAAAAGTTAACTTAGTGTTGAGTAGACCAAGCCCAAAGGTAAGTTGAGATCAGGTATGGTCGATTGGAGTTGTAAAAATCAAAGTTAACTTATGTTAACTTATGGCAGGACTGGCAACGAGGTTAACTTATATTAGTAACGGGCCTACTTGGAAACAGGCCCGCTACTTATCTAATTTTTTTTAGGCAGACATAAAAACAGTCATAGGACCAAGTCCGCTTTTCTAGTTAACTATATTGTGGTCCTAAGACTGGTCGAAACAGTTCTAAATCCTGTCACAGGTTAACTTTGATCAGTCAAGATGACTGGCTATCAAATTAACTTACTGTACAGGTTAAGACTGCACAAATCTGTAAGGACTTTTTAAACTTTTAGTAAATGGAAAATGGGGAGGATGGACAGATTGGAATATATGTTCTCAAACGTGTGGTGGTGGCACACAGTCTAGAAACAGGGAATGCAATAATCCACGACCTAGTGGTGGAGGATCACTCTGTCAAGGTGATTCTCAGGAGAACGGTGTTTGTTCTACTAAAGTTTGCCCAGGTAAGTTAAGTATGTTATAAAATAAAAGTCGGATAAAATGTATCAAATAATCACACAAACGCCGACGACACTTTGAAATTTGAAAGTATAGAAACAACCCGTGTACTTATGTTCTTCTTATCATCATCACAATGAACCTTCGACCCTTAACATACATTTACACCTCAAAACAAGTTGATATCAAGACCCAGCATATTTTACAATTTAATCCTCTGACAGATATTGGTCTCTTTTCATTTTTTGCACATACTGTTATATAATTTTTTGGAAATAATCGTAGAAATGCCTGTAGTTATCACTTGAGCATCGTCGTATATACCTTGCCGTTAATCAGTCAACTCAGGGAATAGTTACTTAAACGGCTTCCTCTTGAGGTCAAGCAGAACAAAGTAAAGGTCCCCAGCAAAAAGCTAAAGGAGAAAAATATTCTAAAAGTGGACATTTTAAAACAATTTATACTTAAAGAAGCAATTCTTTGAGGACAAATTAAAAGCATTGTAAATTCTATGTTTGATGTGTTAACGATGGTTTATACAATTTGGTTTAAAAGTTTTTTTTACCAAACAAATATTTTGAATAAGGCCCAAAATAGCTTTAACAAATTTCCACAAATTGTTTTGTAATCTTAGGACATATCCTTATAGGAATAAATAGCGATAAGGTGCAATTTTTTTCACAAACTAATTGAACGGAATGCCTTGACAAATGTAGTTCATTTTACGTTTGAGCATATATTGTTATATTATTTAATGGTATGGATTTGCACAATGCACATTTAAACATGTGTTATCATCAGTTAAGTATCGTCACAATTTTTAAAAGCGTGTATTGCATGATGTTTACAGTATTAGTTAAAACTTTGAGATTTCAGTTATACATTTTTTTTTTATGATGAACAGTGTTTTTTTGTATATAGCGAATACATACTATGATAACATTGTGTGCTTGAAAAGGATGTTTTTAATAGCACAGGAAACTTGTAATGTTCTTCGTTTGATGAAATTATACGCAACATAATGTGATTGGTTTTTGCGTTTTCAGGCAGTTATTAATAATTAGTAACGTCATAGCGAAAACAAAATATCAAACGTTAAGGAGTACTCTTTCGCAATGATTAAAGTGGTAGTTATTGATTGTGTATTTGTTTTCGTTTTTTCATTAGGGACGATATTTATATAAATCAATAGGTTGAAAATAACATTTTTTTTATATAAATCAGGAATGAATGACATATTTTCAATTATTATGAGACTTTGTGCAGTTGAACAAAGTCTACTTAAAAAGATCCCGTCAGTATGTTATTTTTCTATAATATATATGTCATTATGATATATTTCTATTATGATTTAGAAAATACGTTGAACCACAAACGTCAAAATTATTCAATCGCGTAGTGAAATGAACTATTTGTGGATTCTTGTAAATTCTATAGAACTTTAGATTATTTTAAATCTCGGTCTATTTCTGAAATTAATTCTAACATACTTTTGATTTATTAACTCTGTACGCTAACATTGTCCATGTGAAATTTTTAAATTGTTTGTATAAATATTGAACGACAAAAATATGTGACGTATACAATTTTCTGACGTCAGACACGCGAATCAATGAATGTGTTTGTAGATAGATGTTGTTGTGTTATGTTAAATTGTTCCTTTTAAAATTATTACACGATGATGACTGCTGTACCCATATTTTGACTATTTTATTTATTATGTCTGTTTAGTTCACGTATCATTGTAAATATAATAGAATTTGATGAGACTGTCAACACAGTGAAAGGTTAAACGCTATAAAAACAGGTTTATTCCATCCTTTTCTACATTTGAAAATGCCTGTACCAAGTCAGGAATATGACAGTTCTTGTCCATTCGTTATTGATGTGTTTTGTCATTTGATTTTGCGATGTGATTATGGACTTTCCGATTTGATTTTCCTTTCCCCTGAGTTCAGTATTTTTGTGATTTTACTTTTTAAACTTTTAGTAAATGGAAAATGGGGAGGATGGACAGATTGGAATATATGTTCTCAAACGTGTGGTGGTGGCACACAGTCTAGAAACAGGGAATGCAATAATCCACGACCTAGTGGTGGAGGATCACTCTGTCAAGGTGATTCTCATGAGAACGGTGTTTGTTCTAGTAAAGTTTGCCCAGGTAAGTTAAGTATGTTATAAAATAAAAGTCGGATCAAATGTATCAAATAATCACACAAACCCCGACGACACATTGAAATTTGAAAGTATAGAAACAACCCGTGTACTTATGTTCTTCTTATCATCATCACAATGAACCCTTCGACCCTTAACATACATTTACACCTCAAAACAAGTTGATATCAAGACCCAGCATATTTTACAATTTAATCCTCTGACAGATATTGGTCTCCTTTCATTTTTTGCAAATACTGTTATATAATTTTTTTGAAATAATCGTAGAAATACCTGTAGTTATCAGTTGAGCATCGACGTATATACCTGGCCGTTAATCAGTCAAATCAGGGAATAGTTACTTAAACGGCTTCCTCTTGAGGTCAAGCAGAACAAAGTAAAGGTCCCCAGCAAAGAGCTAAAGGAGAAAAATATTTTAAAAGTTGACATTATAAAACAATTTATACCTAAAGAAGCAATTCTTTGAGGACAAATTAAAAGCATTGTAAATTCTATGTTTGATGTGTTAACGATGGTTTATACATTTTGGTTTAAAAGTTTTTTTACCAATCAAATATTTTTAATAAGGCCCAAAATAGCTTTAACAAATTTCCACAAATTGTTTTGTAATCTTAGGACATATCCTTATAGGAATAAATAGCGATAAGGTGCAATTTTTAAAAAAAAAACTAATTGAACGGAATGCCTTGACAAATGTAGTTCATTTTACGTTTGATCATATATTGTTATATTATTTAATGGTATGGATTTGCACAATGAACATTTAAACATATGTTATCATCAGTTAAGTATCGTCACAATTTTTAAAAGCGTGTATTGCATGATGTTTACAGTATTGGTTAAAACTTTGAGATTTAAGTTATAAATATTTTTTTTATGATGAACAGTCTTTTTTGTATATAGCGAATACATACTATGATAACATTGTGTGCTTGAAAAGGATGCTTTTAATAGCACAGGAAACTTGTAATGTTCTTCGTTTGATGAAATTATACGCAACATAATGTGATTGGTTTTTGCGTTTTCACGCAGTTATTAATAATTAGTAACGTCATAGCGAAAACAAAATATCAAACGTTAAGGAGTACTCTTTCGTAATGATTAAAGTGGTAGTTATTGATTGTGTATTTGTTTTCGTTTTTTCATTAGGGACGATATTTATATAAATCAATAGGTTGAAAATAACATTTTTTTTTATATAAATCAGGAATGAATGACATATTTTCAATTATTATGAGACTTTGTGCAGTTGAACAAAGTCTACTTAAAAAGATCCCGTCAGTATGTTATTTTTCTATAATATATATGTCATTATGATATATTTCTATTATGATTTAGAAAATACGTTGAACCACAAACGTCAAAATTATTCAATCGCGTAGTGAAATGAACTATTTGTGGATTCTTGTAAATTCTATAGAACTTTAGATTATTTTAAATCTCGGTCTATTTCTGCAATTAATTCTAACATACTTTTGATTTATTAACTCTGTACGCTAACATTGTCCATGTGAAATTTTTAAATTGTTTGTATAAATATTGAACGACAAAAATATGTGACGTATACAATTTTCTGACGTCAGACACGCGAATCAATGAATGTGTTTGTAGATAGATGTTGTTGTGTTATGTTAAATTGTTTCTTTTAAAATTATTACACGATGATGACTGCTGTACCCATATTTTGACTATTTTATTTATTATGTCTGTTTAGTTCACGCATCATTGTAAATATAACAGAATTTGATGAGACTGTCAACACAGTGAGAGGTTAAGCGCTATAAAAACAGGTTTATTCCATCCTTTTCTACATTTGAAAATGCCTGTACCAAGTCAGGAATATGACAGTTCTTGTCCATTCGTTATTGATGTGTTTTGTCATTTGATTTTGCGATGTGATTATGGACTTTCCGATTTGATTTTCCTTTCCCCTGAGTTCAGTATTTTTGTGATTTTACTTTTTAAACTTTTAGTAAATGGAAAATGGGGAGGATGGACAGATTGGAATATATGTTCTCAAACGTGTGGTGGTGGCACACAGTCTAGAAACAGGGAATGCAATAATCCACGACCTAGTGGTGGAGGATCACTCTGTCAAGGTGATTCTCAGGAGAACGGTGTTTGTTCTACTAAAGTTTGCCCAGGTAAGTTAAGTATGTTATAAAATAAAAGTCGGATCAAATGTATCAAATAATCACACAAACCCCGACGACACTTTGAAATTTGAAAGTATAGAAACAACCCGTGTACTTATGTTCTTCTTATCATCATCACAATGAACCCTTCGACCCTTAACATACATTTACACCTCAAAACAAGTTGATATCAAGACCCAGCATATTTTACAATTTAATCCTCTGACAGATATTGGTCTCCTTTCATTTTTTGCACATACTGTTATATAAATTTTTTGAAATAATCGTAGAAATACCTGTAGTTATCAGTTGAGCATCGTCGTATATACCTGGCCGTTAATCAGTCAAATCAGGGAATAGTTACTTAAACGGCTTCCTCTTGAGGTCAAGCAGAACAAAGTAAAGGTCCCCAGCAAAAAGCTAAAGAAAAAATATTTTAAAAGTTGACATTTTAAAACAATTTATACCTAAAGAAGCAATTCTTTGAAGATAAATTAAAAGCATTGTAAATTCTATGTTTGATGTGTTAACGATGGTTTATACATTTTGGTTTAAAAGTTTTTTTACCAATCAAATATTTTGAATAACGCCCAAAATAGCTTTAACAAATTTCCACAAATTGTTTTGTAATCTTAGGACATATCCTTATAGGAATAAATAGCGATAAGGTGCAATTTAAAAAAAAAAACTAATTGAACGGAATGCCTTGACAAATGTAGTTCATTTTACGTTTGAGCATATATTGTTATATTATTTAATGGTATGGATTTGCACAATGAACATTTAAACATATGTTATCATCAGTTAAGTATCGTCACAATTTTTAAAAGCGTGTATTGCATGATGTTTACAGTATTGGTTAAAACTTTGAGATTTAAGTTATAAATATTTTTTTATGATGAACAGTGTTTTTTGTATATAGCGAATACATACTATGATAACATTGTGTGCTTGAAAAGGATGCTTTTAATAGCACAGGAAACTTGTAATGTTCTTCGTTTTATGAAATTATACGCAACATAAAGTGATTGGTTTTTGCGTTTTCACGCAGTAATTAATAATCAGTAATGTCATAGCGAAAACAAAATATCAAACATTAAGGAGTACTCTTTCGCAATGATTAAAGTGGTAGTTATTGATTGTGTATTTGTTTTCGTTTTTTCATTAGGGACGATATTTATATAAATCAATAGGTTGAAAATAACATTTCTTTTTTATATAAATCAGGAATGAATGACATATTTTCAATTATTATGAGACTTTGTGCAGTTGAACAAAGTCTACTTAAAAAGATCCCGTCAGTATGTTATTTTTCTATAATATATATGTCATCATGATATATTTCTATTATGATTTAGAAAATACGTTGAACCACAAACGTCAAAATTATTCAATCGCGTAGTGAAATGAACTATTTGTGGATTCTTGTAAATTCTATAGAACTTTAGATTATTTTAAGACTCGGTCTATTTCTGAAATTAATTCTAACATACTTTTGATTTATTAACTCTGAACGCTAACATTGTCCATGTGAAATTTTTAAATTGTTTGTATAAACATTGAACGACAAAAATATGTGACGTATACAATTTTCTGACGTCAGACACGCGAATCAATGAATGTGTTTGTAGATAGATGTTGTTGTGTTCTGTTAAATTGTTCCTTTTAAAATTGTTACACGATGATGACTGCTGTACCCATATTTTGACTATTTTATTTATTATGTCTGTTTAGTTCACGCATCATTGTAAAAATAACAGAATTTGATGAGACTGTCAACACAGTGAGAGGTTAAGCGCTATAAAAACAGGTTTATTCCATCCTTTTCTACATTTGAAAATGCCTGTACCAAGTCAGGAATATGACAGTTCTTGTCCATTCGTTATTGATGTGTTTTGTCATTTGATTTTGCGATGTGATTATGGACTTTCCGATTTGATTTTCCTTTCCCCTGAGTTCAGTATTTTTGTGATTTTACTTTTTAAACTTTTAGTAAATGGAAAATGGGGAGGATGGACAGATTGGAATATATGTTCTCAAACGTGTGGTGGTGGCACACAGTCTAGAAACAGGGAATGCAATAATCCACGACCTAGTGGTGGAGGATCACTCTGTCAAGGTGACTCTCAGGAGAACGGTGTTTGTTCTACTAAAGTTTGCCCAGGTAAGTTAAGTATGTTATAAAATAAAAGTCGGATCAAATGTATCAAATAATCACACAAACCCCGACGACACATTGAAATTTGAAAGTATAGAAACAACCCGTGTACTTATGTTCTTCTTATCATCATAACAATGAACCCTTTGACCCTTAACATACATTTACACCTCTAAACAAGTTGATATCAAGACCCAGCATATTTTACAATTTAAGCCTCTGACAGATATTGGTCTCTTTTCATTTTTTGCACATACTGTTATATAATTTTTTTGAAATAATCGTAGAAATACTTGTAGTTATCAGTTGAGCATCGTCGTATATACCTTGCCTTAATTACTAAAATCCGGGAACAGTAACTTAAACGGCTTCCTCTTGAGGTCAAGCAGAACTAAGTAAAGGTCCCCAGCAAAAAGCTTAATGAGAAAAATATTTTAAAAGTTGACATTTTAAAAATGTTATACCTAAAGAAGCAATTATTTAAAGACAAATTAAAGTAATTGTAAATTTTTTGTTTGAAGGGTTTACGATGGTTGAAACATTTTTGTTTTGAAAGTTTATTACCAAACAAATATTTTGAATAAGGCCCAAAATAGCTTTAACAAATTTCCTTAAATAGTTTTGTAATCCTAGAACACATTCTTATAGGAATACATAACGATAAGGTGCATTTTTTTTAACAAACTTATTGAAAGCACTGCCATGACAATGTAGGTCACTTTACGTTTGAGCATATATTGTTATATTTTTTAATGGTATGGATTTGCACAATGATCATTCAAACATACGTTATCATTAGTTACGTATTGTCACAATTTTTAAAAAAAAACGGAATGCATGACTTTTACAGTATATATAGTTTAAAATGTGAGATTTAAGTTAAAAAAAGCTTTTTTTATGTCTTTTGTATTTAGCGAATACATACTATGATAACATTGTGTGCTTGAAAATGATATTTTTAATAGCACAGGAAAGTTGTAATCATCTTCGTTTTATGAAATAATACGCAACATAAAATTAGTGGTTTTTGCGTTTCCACGCAGTATTTAATGTGTTTGTTTTCGTTTCTTCATTAGTGACGATTTTTATATAAATCAAAAGGTTTAAACATAATATTTTTTTTTATATAAATCAGGAATGAGTGAAATTACAATCAATTGTTATGAAACGTCGACTACTTAAATCTTTCAATAATCCAAGACCTAGTGGTGGAGGATTACCCTGTCAATGTATCAAACGCAAAACGTGACAACACTATCAAATCTGAAAGCAAAGAAGTAGACGTTTGTTATTATTATCACAATGAATCCGTCGACACTGGACACATATTCACACCTAAAACAAGTTGACATAAAGATTTAGAACCTTTCCGAATTGAATCCTGTGACAGATGTTGATCACTTTACATTAGTGAATATATTGTTATTATATGTTATGGTATGGATATGTAAAATAATTGTTGTTTACACCTTGTCACATAGTACAATCCGGGTAAAAAGTTACTTAGACAACTTCCTGTTGAGGTCATACGGAACAAAACAGAGGTTCAAGCAAAGAGCCGAGGGAGGAAAATATCTTAAAAGAGAATTTTATATTTTTATACATTAAGAAGCTATTTCCAAACGACAAATTAAAGTCATTGAAAGTTCTTTATTTGATGGGTTAACGATGGTTTAATCATTTCTGTATGAACAGTTTTATGCAAAATACATAGTTTGAACAAGACACAAGATAGCGCTAAGATGAAAAGTATTTATCCTGATAGGAATAACGTTTAGTTAGATTGAGGGTCTAAATTTAAAAAAAACTATAGACATTTTTAATGATTTGTCAACATATAGTTTATATCATGCCATTTTCCAACAAATTATAAAAAGCAGTTGTCTCGGGGCTTATTTTAAAGCTACAAGTTGTGCAGAATTGTCAGATTTTGTATAGATTATATATGGAAAATGCAATTATGTGCAATAAATAGAAAACTACATCATAGAATTTTGAGATAAAATATGAGATAGCTCTAATGATATGCCTTTAGATTAGAACAAAAAAATAGGGTAACAGAACTCATGTTCTTGCTACTTAATAAAATAAGTAAATTCCCAACACATTCTATTGTAAAAATAACTCTATCTGAATTATCTCCCCTGACATTTCAGTTGTCTTCCCTTATGTGGCAAAAGTGTTCTACTTTTTTGTTAAAAACAGCCATAAATATGATAAATCATGTCATTTTGTATATTAATATGAAAGTGTTTACACATGAATTACAAACATTTCTCGAAATTTGCACATTACATTAAAGATTGTTTCTGGTATTTCAAAATCGAAGATGGAGGAAGACACTTTAAGGGCATACGATACAGTTTTGATCCTGTATTTACAGTTTGATGAAAATTTCCATATAGGCTATTTTTTACCAGATTAAATCAAATATGTAATAAAAAATATACCTTCATGTGCTACTTTTTGAGTTAAATGAGGTCGAAATTTTGTACATTTGCTCAAAATTAGGAGTTGTGGTCGTATTTTCCCTTTTGAAAGAAAGCCACAACTTTTTTGTTTTAAAAGATAAACACAAATTGTTTTTTGTTAAATAATTTGTTATTTGTGTATTTTATAAGTATCTTAAAAATTTATGGATTTTTTTTTCAGAAATAACTCATATTTATCAAATGGTCATGAATTGAGAAAAAAACGTATGTTTTTGCTGTATATTTATCAAAATTAAAAAAGTTGCACTATTTACAGTTTTATAAAATTTGGTCAACATAATCTCCCTGCAAAATGAAACTAAATGTCGTTTTAAAAAATAGGGGTCCATGCACTCGTTTTCAAATTAAATCAGTTTGAATGATAAAAATCAGTCGAAAAATGCTTCTTTTCCTGATATATCATGGTTTGACGTTGCGAAAATAACATTTTACGTTAGCAACGTCATTACCTCCCCTGTAACTGTATCGTATGCCCTTAACAACCTGAAGTCGTAATTTTATATACAGTATACATTATTTTATAATCTGTGTATTTCAAATACTAGATACGTTTGTTTTCAGCATGAGCAGTGTCCATTATATTTATTAAATACGAACCACATTAACACTGTGTGCATGAAAAAGATATGGTTACTACCCTAATCAAGTTTTAATGTTCTGCTATTCATAATTTTATTCATGTACGCATTATAAACCGAGCGGATTTTGCGTTTTCTGGCAGTAACTGATATTCACTAACTTTATAGGAAACAATATGACAAATATTGACATGTTCTCTTTCTCGAAGTTTACAGGAGTAGTTATGGTTTGTCACTAGCCTTATTTTTGTTTTCAATGTCTCATTGTCATGATTTCTGTTTTTTACATTAGTGATGATTTTTATAAAAATCAAAATGGTATGATGCAGTTATTACATTTTTTTTATAAATCAGTAATGAGCATAAAATAGTATTCGAGTTATTGTATATTTTATTATGTGGTATCCTTTTATAGCTGACTATACGGTAACAGTTTTGGTAACTTTTGAAGGCTGTATAGTTACTTACAGTGGCTTTTTAGTACTTTGGTTACGGTTCTACCACTCTAAAATCAATCTTTTACGTTTTCTTTACTATAAATATAATATTCCTGGAGACATATATCTGTGTCAACAATTCTCATAAAATTTGAATAATCATAGCTTTGTGTCTATTTCTCTTGTTCAGAATGGACCAATTGGAATGTATGGGATTCGTGCACTGTCAACTGTGGATATGGAACGAGATCTCGAAATCGTTCTTGCCAGAAATGCACACAGTGGAATTGCATTGGTGTTGATAACACACAGTGTATTGGTAATTCAGCTGAAAGGGAAACATGTTCAGTTATTTCATGTACAGGTAATGTTATAAACTTAAAAGAGTATATGCAGCCTAGTTCATCAAAGGGTTTGGATTTGATAGTAAGCTGAAACAATGTAAAAAGAGAAAAAGGTTACAATTCAATTTAAGGAATGATAAAAACAAACTACCGCTCATTTGCAGGTCGGATATTGTGTTAATTTCAGTTACGTTACATAAGTTTCAATATGTTTACCATGCAATGTGTCCTGTTTTGCACAACTTCATTGTCATGGTTAATCCCTTTCCTGTAGTATCAACAGTCTTTTATCGTTTTGTCCTTCTTTTTTTCAATGATTACGTTTAAATGATTATTGATACATTCCGGAAGGCCTCGGAAATTTTCTTACCCAGTTTTGAAGCCTCATACGAAAAAGTTGACATTATTTTGACATTTACCTGATATGGTATGATCATATATGATGGTGGGTGTTATATTTCACAATTGTTTTAATTAAGATGTATGACGTCTTTTGAATAGCTGATAGTTTTTTTAAAGTCTTTTAATCTCAAAGCCATACTTTTGTGTTGTGACCAAAAAATGTATAACATCTTTTGTCCTGTTTTGCACAACTTCATTTACTGTTTGCAATAGCATGAATTGTTCTATATAGTAAGAATGTTCTTATCCCGGGCATAAAAACAATGCCGTATTTTGCGAAACCTTTTCAACTTTTGATCTTCAGTGCTGTACAACTTTGTACTTTTTTCACTTTCGATCTTTTATATCTGGGCGTCACTGGTGAGTCTTGTGTGGGCAAGGCGCGTTTTTGGCGTATTGAATTTTAAACCTGATACTTTTTGTTATCTATTAATCATGTTTTTCTGTGTCTAATATGTTCTCCTATTTATTTGTATTGTAGTCCTGTAATATTATGTTGTCATTTCAATGTTATATTTAACTTTGCCATTAAAGTGCGAGGTTTGGCATGCCTTAAAACCAGGTTCAACCCACCACTTTTATTCCCCTTTAAAAGTGTCCTGTACCAAGTCAGGAAGATGGTCATTGTTATATATTGTTCGTTTCTCTTTGTGTTGCATTTTAACGTTGAGTCGTTTGTGTTTTCTCTTATTTTTGAGATATTGAGATAAGACGTGGCACGGTACTTGTCTATCCCAAATTCATGTATTTGGTTTTCATGTTACATTTGTTATTCTCGTGGTGTTTTGTCTGATGATTGGTCTGTTTCTGTGTGTGTTGCGTTTCGATGTTGTGTCGTTGTTCTCCTCTTATATTTAATGCGTTTCGCTCGGTTTTGGTTTGTTACCCCGATTTTGTTTTTTGTCCATGGATTTATGAGTTTTGAACAGCGGTATACTACTGTTGCCTTTATTTGAATAGTGATGTTTTGGGTCTATTCAACCAATAGCCATACTTTTGTCGTGTGACCAAAAGGTCAGCAATTTTTTGTTCGTGATTTATTCTTTAATAGTTAAATTTATTATTATTTTTTTTCAATCTATTCGAAATAACATAACAAATGTGGTGCACACCTCTAATATACGCGCTTCGATACGTTTCATTCCTTGAAAATTAAATAAACATTTAGCAAATATGAGTTACGCGGATTATTCAGCATGGTTGATGTTATTTCTTCATAAACAGAAACAATATTACAGTCAGTCATAAAATAACATAAATACGTTTAGTGCATTTTAGCAAATATGAACTAGTACACACCACCATATATTGCAGTTAATGCACGTACTAGGTTCATGTCTCTTCTATACTAAGATACAAATATGCAGTATTTAAAATGATGTTTAAATTTTTCGAAAAACTAAGGATTTTCTTATCCCAGGCATAAATAACCTTAGCCGTATTTGGCACAACTTTTTGGAATTTTGGATCCTCAATGCTCTTCAACTTTGTACTTGTTTGGCTTTATAAATATTTTGATATGAGCGTCACTGATGAGTCTTATGTAGACGAAACGCGCGTCTGGCGTACTAAATTATAATCCTGGTACCTTTGATAACTATTTACACCACTGGGTCGATGCCACTGCTGGTGGACGTTTCGTTCCCGAGGGTATCACCAGCCCAGTAGTCAACATTTCGGTGTTGACATGAATATCAATAATGTGGTCATTTTTATAAATTTCCTGTTTACAAAACTTTAAATTTTTCGAAAAACTAAGGATTTTCTTATCCCAGGCATAGATTACCTTAGCCGTATTTGGCACAACTTTTTGGAATTTTGGATCCTCAATGCTCTTCAACTTTGTACTTGTTTGGCTTTATAAATATTTTGATATGAGCGTCACTGATGAGTCTTATGTAGACGAAACGCGCGTCTGGCGTACTAAATTATAATCCTGGTACCTTTGATAACTATTTACACCACTGGGTCGATGCCACTGCTGGTGGACGTTTCGTCCCCGAGGGTATCACCAGCCCAGTAGTCAACATTTCGGTGTTGACATGAATATCAATAATGTGGTCATTTTTATAAATTTCCTGTTTACAAAACTTTAATTTTTTCGAAAAACTAAGGATTTTCTTATCCCAGGCATAGATTACCTTAGCCGTATTTGGCACAACTTTTTGGAATTTTGGATCCTCAATGCTCTTCAACTTTGTACTTGTTTGGCTTTATAAATATTTTGATATGAGCGTCACTGATGAGTCTTATATAGACGAAACGCGCGTCTGGCGTACTCAATTATAATCCTGGTACCTTTGATAACTATTTACACCACTGGGTCGATGCCACTGCTGGTGGACGTTTCGTTCCCGAGGGTATCACCAGCCCAGTAGTCAACATTTCGGTGTTGACATGAATATCAATAATGTGGTCATTTTTATAAATTTCCTGTTTACAAAACTTTAAATTTTTCGAAAAACTAAGGATTTTCTTATCCCAGGCATAGATTACCTTAGCCGTATTTGGCACAACTTTTTGGAATTTTGGATCCTCAATGCTCTTCAACTTTGTACTTGTTTGGCTTTATAAATATTTTGATATGAGCGTCACTGATGAGTCTTATGTAGACGAAACGCGCGTCTGGCGTACTAAATTATAATCCTGGTACCTTTGATAACTATTTACACCACTGGGTCGATGCCACTGCTGGTGGACGTTTCGTCCCCGAGGGTATCACCAGCCCAGTAGTCAACATTTCGGTGTTGACATGAATATCAATAATGTGGTCATTTTTATAAATTTCCTGTTTACAAAACTTTAAATTTTTCGAAAAACTAAGGATTTTCTTATCCCAGGCATAGATTACCTTAGCCGTATTTGGCACAACTTTTTGGAATTTTGGATCCTCAATGCTCTTCAACTTTGTACTTGTTTGGCTTTATAAATATTTTGATATGAGCGTCACTGATGAGTCTTATGTAGACGAAACGCGCGTCTGTCGTACTAAATTATAATCCTGGTACCTTTGATAACTATTTGGTTAGTTTAATCTGAGACGTGTGTCAATGATATAGTTCTTTAAATTTAGTTGTGCGTAGATAATTTATCAGATGCAATGATAGTTTATAAACAACATGAACTGTCCACAAATAATTTGATAGAATGAGAATTCGGAAGACGTTTCTAAATTGTTACTTTTACTTTTGTTTTAAGTATTCACATTTGTACCCTGTACTATATTATGACGTACAAGGTTTAATAATTATGTCTCCTAAAGACGTACAGAACCCCTAGAGAAGTGTTACGCAACTATATTGATGAATTTTGAGAAACAGTGAACCGTTGTGAAATTATCAAAACTACATGTATTTTAGAACAATTGGACAAAATTATTCATATCTAACCCATTTCTCTGACGCCAGTCTATTGTTCTAACAGTGGGTTATTTTTTTAAGAATCCACTGACCACCATGTTAACTTAAGATAACTTATATCATAATTTTAAACTTTAAACTTACGATACGTTATCCTCTCAAAAACGAGTGGCTGGTGCAAGGCTCGAACTCGCGCGTATTTTCGTCAGTAAAGTCTGTAGTCTATGCGTGATACCACTAGACCACGAGCGCTAATAAATACTATTATTTAAATATCACTCTTACAGCGTATATCTGTCAATACATGCCAGTAAACTGTATTTCTGTCTTTTTGTTACTTAATAAAATATATAAACAGTATAGAATCAATGAATTGTTAATATTACTTATAAGTGCAATTCCATGATAAAAAAAAATATCCATATACACATTACACTTTTAACGTACAAGGCCTTTCCCTTTTCATCTTAACAAATGCTTACTTTTGTTTTCAGTATTATAATGACATCATAACATGATCACTTAATTTTTCTTTGTTTGATTATCAATGGTCCAAATATACATTAACATTTAACTGAGTCTAATGTGAATAAAGTGTGATAAGCTAAGACTGTAAAACTACTTCTTTGACGGTAAAACAAGAAACAAAATCGTCAAGTTTATATGAAAATGTGAAATGTCGATACCTCTGAGATTAAAAACAATATTTTGGTAGAGAAAAACATTACAATGAAAAAAAAAATTCCGGGTACTAGGCTTGAACTTGGCACTGTTAATAATACAAGTACTTATTTCGGTGCCAACGACTAGACGATCACGGCTATGAACAACTTACATGTTTCATTGCAAAATTGACATAATTATATATTGTACATGTGTAGCAAGAACAATTCTGCTTGGGTTTTAGAATGCGAACCAAAAATAATACTAGTTCATTGATAAACTGATTGACGATGGTTGTCAAATGTAAAAACGCTAAAATAATCAAAACAGAATGAAAAAGAAACCAGTTTATACTAATAGTTATCAAAGGTACCAGGATTATAATTTAGTACGCCAGACGCGCGTTTCGTCTACATAAGACTCATCAGTGACGCTCATATCAAAATATTTATAAAAGCAAACAATTACAAAGTTGACGAGCATTGAGGATCCAAAATTCCAAAACGTTGTGCCAAATACGGCTAAGGTAATCTATGCCTGGGATAAGAAAATCCTTAGTTTTTCGAAAAATTCAAAGTTTTGTAAACAGGAAATTTATAAAAATGACCAAAAAAATTATTGATATTCATGTAAACACCGAAAAACTATATATAATTTCTGAATTCAGAATAACCATTGTATCTATTTTATCATCAACTTGTGTCTAGTGAAGTGGAGTTCTCGTGACATTTACACTTAATTTAGATTTTAAATGTTTGTATTCATTTTATAGGTGTGACGTAAACTCAATCAACTAGGAGATATTAGCACCATTCATTTGCATATTAGGTTACTAAAACTATATATGTAAATATTAAAGGTTTCTAAATGTTGGTAATTTTTTTTTTTAATTTTCCAAAAAAGATTAAAATAAATTCATATATTGATTATATGTCTTTTTAAATGAATCATAAATACTAAAATCTAATCAATATAAATTATTTGTAATGATTAAACTTTGAATGAAATAATTATTTACAAATATAAAATCTGGTTTTAAAAAGGGAAGATAACAACACATTTAAGTTAAATTGAACTTATATTAAGTTAAATATAAATGTGAACCGTGTGGATCTAATCATTTCCAGCTAATATAGAATAAAAAAAGACAAAACACGAAATTATGTTCATGAAATTCCGTTGATTCATTGTCAGATTATGAAACAGATAGTCGTTTTACTAGAAATGGGTTCAGCTAGAGAATTGATCAGAGGTAGTGGATTCGAAAACGATAATCAACTCGCGACTAAAGTCGCACGTTGATTATCGTCTACGAATCCACTAATTCTCATCAATTCTCTACTACTGAATATAAGTGCGTTTTCAGCATTATATTTGTCCTATTTTGTGCACAGTGTGGACAAATGGTTTAACTTTGCAATACCATTTCAGTTCTAACCGATTTACTAGTGTTACATGGGTATACAATATGAAATGTGTCATTTTATCGCATATAATTAAACGAAAAGGTGATATTTAATTTACTACGGATCAGCTTTTGATAACGTATAACTAGGACACTAGATTAATCACAATGTATTAAGGCACCTTACTTTCGTGCTTGTTTTTTGTTTTTCTCAAAACACATTTTTATTGTAACTTTTGTTAAACAAATTATTTCTGTTGCTCAATATATGTTAAAGTAGTATTTTGGAGACCTGCTGTTCGTCTTTTGGTTTTTTTTTGTTATGTACATGGTGTTTTTCTCAACTATTATGTTTTTTTTTTTGTTTTTTTTTTTTTATTGACGACTAGTTTTTTGCATAATATCTTATCTTAATATTAAATTTATAGTATGTGTGTTTGTGTTATTTCAATCATTATTTATAGGTAGATCAGTTGATTCTTTGACAATTGGTTGCGATTTTGGACAGAATCGTCGAACTGTATACTGGTCAAAAAATGGAGATTACCTAAATGATATAATGAACAAATACAAAGGAACAACCTCTTATCTCCTGCAAATAATTAATTTGCAGTACACAGATAATGGTAACTACAGATGTTCGTTCTGGAATGGTCATAAGCACGTCAATGGACAATTCATAAATCTAAATGTTTATGGTAAGCGAAAAAAATAATTAACATGTTTATCTTCTTTTTCGAAATGGAACATAGAACAGACCTATGATTATCTAAGATTTCCTTCCTGGTAAGTGTCGTGAGAATATATGTTGACATTTCATGTGAAATGTCAACCATATATCAAGCATTTTATGTTTTATGATTAACACAGAACATAGATGTTGTTTGAGGCGTGGACAACAGCATATCTGTCATAGAATTAGCAACATGTGTTTTGCAACATAATGGTCTTTTTAGATTGATGTAGCATGTTAACTCATATACCCCATCTTTTATTCAGTTCTGATTCGTATCAAGGACTTCACAGCCTTTACCCATTCGGTAATACTATCTGAGTTTGGTTGTTTTGCTTAAATTAATGCTTGGAAATACCCCTGATTGATTCCATCAGTATTTTGAAGTCATGTTTCTAATGGATGGATTTATATGTCGGGTCTTTGGTTAGCACATTTCGCAGATAAGTTTTATTTACAATTTGTAGGTCACAATCACTTATGTTGTCAGTCGGGTTGGATTGTGGAACTCTGAGGTGCGTTTTGGACGCTGAAGTACATTGTTATGTGTCAAATTGCAACAGTCTTGTGTCAAGGTGCAAGGGTAGTTTCGCAGATGAGCGATGTTCTATAAGACGGATGTTCGCTAGTTTAAAATGGATTATTTTTTTCAATTTGTAGTAAAGACATCAGACTCATCTGTGATCTATTTCATTACTACTTCTTAATTGAAGCAGCGTATACATATTTCGATGATTTATTTTTCGTTCAGACTAACTATTTGAAAAAATAATTTGTATATCAAACAGCTACCACAATTGTTGAAGTCAGTGTATCATGTACTGCTTTTAAATGGAAATAGCTTTTGATGGTAACGATAATTTCTGAACGATTGTGTGAACAACTATTTTTGTCAAATTAGTTCCGTATAATAAATACACAAACTATCTTAATCCTTGCTTTAATCCACAGCATTCGTAACAGTGATAACGTCTTTTTTACATTTGTGACAAATTGAGTGGTAGTTTAGTTTTAGAAATGTGATTTATCTTGGATATTTCGTTCTATACAAAATGTACCAGCAAGGTATCGAAGTAGTTCAGACTCAGCTTTCAACAGCCGTTATATCCCCTGGAAATAATCTCATTCCAGCATTAGTTGTAAGACATTTATATAAAAGCTAAAATGATCCTAATTTCGCCCACCCTAATTTTGAATTCTTGATTCCCACTCAATTTTATATTTAATCCAGCACTTTTGCTAATACTGAAGCGTAAACTAATTTTTACCCGGGACATCAGTTTTATTTTATGATGTGTGATGCACACACTTTAGCATTTTTAAATATTTTTGTTTTCTGCCAACCTTGTAAAGAACAGATCTTTTTGCAAATACTCAATATAATACGGTATATGAACTCCCAAGTTTGAGGGGACGGAACTGATATCTAATTCATTATTTTAAGATATAATATTTGTTTTTAAAACATTATCTCCGAAGGGTCTGCTATAAAATAAAATAGTTCTAGGAGAATCATTAAAGGCAACTGTACCATGTGTACTGCTGAGTCTTTTTTTTATAAATTTATTAATAACTGAATTTGTCATACTTGAACTGATTCGAAAAAAATTTTATGTTTATTCCTCATTCTTTGCAATATCGTTTTTAATCTCTACATGTTTTGTCAGGTGCACCTCAGGTTACTATTTTACGACAATCACACTTTGTTCAAATCGGAACAACAGTCACATTTGTCTGCAATATTCAAAGTAACCCAGCAATACGTGAGTTGTGGTGGACTGATAATCAAACACAAATTATCACTGACACACTTAGATATAGTGGCGGAAATATACATAACCCCAATCTCAGCATTATAAGTGCTAAGGATTCCGACAGTGGTGTGTATACATGCATTGCTAAGAACTTACACGGTACATCATGTGCAACTACAAAGATGATCACTGGAAGTGAGTATAGTCTATATTTATATTCTAGTTGTTTGAAAAACAAAACATTTATGCTGTTCCTAAATAAACGTCAAAGCTTATAGGGTTGACTGTGTAACATAACAAAACAGAGAATTTCAACTTGCTACGTCCATGTTGTTATTGTTCAATTCCTCAAGGACCTAAGAAAAGAAGCTTACATTAAGCATACAAAACCATTTAACATTACAGACTAAACACTTATCAATATAAAACTAAGAAGATGTGACATGGTTGCAGAGGAGACACAATAGACCAAATGTCATAAGACGTAACAACTATTGATCTTCGTACAACCTTCAAGAATTAGCAGACCCCATTAGGCAGCTATAAATCACTCCGGAATAATAAATCTAAAAAACTTCAAATGAGAAAAAACAACGGTCTATTCATGTGAAAACAATAAAAGAAAATGTATGAACTTATATTTAAAACAGTAATGGGTACCTAATCTTTACTTCGATTTACGGTTTGTATATTTTCTGCAATGAATACTTTTATGCTAAAGAATGCGGGTTTATAATAAAATGTTCGGTTTTTAGTGTTCGTGTTGATGGTGAATCTATTAAACGCGATTAAGACATAGTAAATGTATATATTGTTTATTAGTCATTTCTATTATATAAACAGTTTTAAGTGGTGAAGTTTATGTCATCCCTTTGAAAATTTAAACTTAGATCAAAACGAGTTGGTTGACCTTTATGTAATATCTGTTTCATATATGACGACGTATATGTTCTAATTGTCGTAAACAAATCCGATTCTATTTCCCCCGAATTGGAACTACAGGATTAGATTAATCAACGGGTGTGTACTAACATGGTAACACAACTGGTGCCACATATTAAGCAGGATGTGCCTACCCTTCTGAGATAATTACAGATTTGTGATGGGTTCATGTTGCTCAGTCATTAGTTTTATTTTTGTGATTTATATACTGGTGTTGTTGATTTTGGGGTTTTTTCTTTCGTTTTTTGACTTCCACATTATCGACTAATCAGTTTGAATTTCCCTTTGATATATTTCGCCTTTCGTTTTCTAGCAATATTGCTATTGATAGATTGCTAGTCAAGGGTATCATTTGCCTAATAATTAGTGCGTATCACCAGCCCAGTAGTCAACATTTCGGTGTTGACATGAATATCAATAATGTGGTCATTTTTATAAATTTCCTGTTTACAAAACTTTGAATTTTACGAAAAACTAAGGATTTTCTTATCCCAGGCATAGATTACCTTAGCTGTATTTGGCACCACTTTTTGGAATTTTGGATTCTCAATGCTCTTCAACTTTGTACTTGTTTGGCCTTATAAATATTTTGATATGAGCGTCACTGATGAGTCTTATGTAGACGAAACGCGCGTCTGGCGTACTAAATTATAATCCTGGTACCTTTGATAACTATTTACTGACATTTTATATATCGCACATTGTTCCTAAAATTGTCGTTGGTAGATGTTGATTATGTCAAGAAATAAAGGCTTCAATTCCCTAAGTCAAACGATTTGGCAATACGTTACAGGCCCTGCCCCGTTGGTCAAATAGCTCGTCACGTTTTTAAAACAGTTTCTATATAAATCATTTGATTTAAAACATTGATTCTCTAGACAATGTAGCACATCCATAAAGTGTTATTGATCACATGTTGATTGTATGGTAAAAATTAGATAAAACTATAAAAATTAACATAGAATTGAAAAGTAAGTGTAAACATCATTCACTTTTTTACAATAATAATATAAAAAAATCATTGTTAACATAATAAAGGGTCCACATTCATTCCATTATAATTTTGTTTTACCAAATCCTGCCAAATTTTTTAAAGTTTTGAAAACAAAAGATTATTTTATGTTCATTGTAGTCGGGAAAAGGCTGAATGTAAGATAAAGGGGAATATCTTAATGTACTCCTTGCTCTTTAACTGAGATAGCTTTAAGAATTTTAATAAAACATATATTTGTTGTGTAACAAGAGTAAATCAGTGTGATCGCATGTAATTTTACTTTTTTAAAAAAGGTGTTCAAACATAAAACATGATCACCTCAATATGTAACATACATATATGCTTTAAAGTAAAGACCCTGAATTGTTACAACTATCTGACGTTTTTACTATTTTTAGATATAACTCAGACAACCATATTGAAAGACTTGTATGTCGCCATAGATGAACAAGATATCACTCTGGAATGTCTGATAAAGACTGACCCGTCAAATAAAATGCTATATTGGCTCAAAAATGGAAAAGACCTTAGACCGTATGTGAGCAGTACATATGGTGGTGGCACACTAAGTAAACAGTCACTGACTGTCAAGAAGGTTGACAAAAATGATGCCGGTAATTACACGTGTAAATTGGAAAATAATTTTGGAAATTCTGAGGATGTTACTGAATTGAAAGTTCTGTGTAAGTAGACATAATGACACTTATCAAGTCTAATTCCAAAAGAGGATTCTGTTTAAGCAGTGAACGTTCATTTACGTAATATAATATTTGAGTAAGAGTTTGAAGTAAAAATGTTTAAATAGCATAAAATAACCAAGAGATACGAACAAAACAATGACCAAAACTTACCGGAAGAAAATATTTTATAGAAAAAGAATTATCAAAGCTCGCAAATAATAGTAACTAAATTTATACCTGCTTTATCATTTCTAGCTTTGTTTTTTAAGGTTGTAAACAAATTGTGAGAGTCAAAATGAAACGCCACAACAGGAAAAAAAATTACAAATTTTAAAGTAAAATGCTTCCTTTTTGCTTCACAATCTGTCTTATGTATTACCGTTAATTTAAAATCTTAAGACATAAGTTGCAACCCACAAAAACTATATCCAGAAAGCAGTTGGGCATATTGTATCAATCCAATTATGCTGCTGTAATAACACGAAAATATTCGACATTTTTAAATACACGACTTTCAAAATACTCATAATTAGATTTTTATTATGAATAATTGGACACAACGAAAAGTATATATTTAATACATGTTAAATGATAGTTTGTGCCTAAGCCTATGGAAGATTGAACATTTAGTTTTACATAAATCATTAAACAATTAGGACAATTGATCATGGCTTTGAATTGTACTCATGATACTCATTGATATTGCTCCTTGATTGCTGCATAGATATATCTATGTGACCCTTAGGCAAAGCTTACAATTAGGTTAATCATATTTGATAATCTGTAAGGTAAAAGAAAGTATTGTAATCAGAGACCTCATTATGAGTTAAGGGTGACAGCTAGGTTTTGAATGACTTACTCCCCCCCCCCTTTTTCCCTCCTTTTGTCAATATCAAAGTTTTTATATACAATTTTGAAAAAAAGGATTTCATATTCTCCATAAAAGCCTTATGGGCAAGCTTTATCACTTCTTTTGAAAAAAATAAAAAAAAATGATGACTATAGATTCAGGGGACAAAAATTTCATACTCAAAATGAATTTTTTTCCCCACATACTAACACACCATTTTTTGGTCAAAACTATTACTTCAAAGCATGATTGGTCCCTATATATTCGAAAAATAAAGGTACTTTAAGGTATAATCAATTCTTTATTACATTTTTTGAACTTTAAAAAAAAATTCCTACCTTCTTCCGCAAAAACTCTCCATGAGAAATCGCTTTTTCTCAAATAACATGCTTCAAAAATAATTTTTACCTGTATTTATATTTATATTGTTTTATATTATCGTCATGCAATATCCTTTCAAGTCAAAATAAGTTGTTCAATAAATGATAATAGGTATAACCAACCGTCGTGATTCCCGTGCATAATAAGAGTGATGACCTAAGCAATTTTAAAGTCATTTTTTTCCTGGAGTTATCTACCCTACCTTATGCTCTTTACGAAAGGAGGTCGTTTTCTGAAGTAGCTATGATAATATCGACTAATTCACAGTCTACATGTATTTGAATATGTATAGTTTGACATTGTGCTTTTGTACCAAAAACCAATTTTATTGTCCCCTTCTTATAACTTGATAATATGATACTTTTTTTAGTTATCGTATGGTTTTAATTTCTTATATAGTTAAAAATTAAAAAGCCCCATACGGAGTTATTATGAATTGGTTGTAGACAGTTATAGTAATAGCACATGATAGATATGGTATGTCCATAATTCAATTTCAAGTGTGAATCAATGCGAGGCATTATATTTTTTGTCCATTTCATTTTTGGTGGAAGGACTGGATCAATACAATAGCTTTTACATGATGTTTAACAACCCAAATTGGATAAACGGATATTTCGGTAAAGGACAGAGAGACAGTTACACGAAAACAAAACAACTAGACGTTAATAAACCTTAATTAATGGAAAAACTTGAATGCGTTATAGCAAACTCTTGATTATCTTTGATAAAGTTAAGAGGAAACTCACATTTGATTATCCATTATTGTCATGACTGGAACAGACTTATCTGTCATGTTATTTCATATTCACTTAAAACTTACACTTAAAAAACGCACATGCAGTGTGTGAACCATGTTGTCATATATCAAGGTATGTTTGAGGTTTTGGGGAAAAAAATTTAAGGGGTGATATATAGGTTCTTGTTACATATTTCAGCTGTCCACGTTTATAACCCAGTACAAAGGAATATTAGGGCGAATGATACTATTACGTTACAATGTCTTATTACTGGGGGTAATAGTGTAACATGGCGACGAAACAATCAGATCATTGATACGACCAGTAGAGTTGGATACAGTGGAGGTACTGTGAACACTCCATCACTAACAATCACAAATGTAACCAGGTACCACTCGGGGAACTACACATGTGAAACCTCTTACGATCTTGTTTATGTGATCAGCAAGGAAACAATTCATCTGCTTGTGAAAGGTAAGGAAGTGCTTCTTAAGAAATGCTGTTTTCATTCTAACTGATTTAATTACAAATTTCATCGCACATGTTAAAAGGATAGAAACATTTTATTTTGTTCGTTTTCTTAATATAAATTCAGACACAATTGATAACAATTCATAAATCAAAACTGACTGTTGATATTTTTTTTTGTATCTGATACATGTGATATTTGGATTCATATATGTATAAAAAAAACCAAAGAAGGGTACTAATTTTGAGTAAAAAAGTGATAAACATGTTTTTGTTTCTTTTTCAACAGACATTCCATTAGTATATCAATCATCTGCTATTTTGCAAGCGTTTACTGGTGATGCTATTCAACTTACATGTGTCCACGAGTCATACCCTGTAACTTCCGCTGTATTCTGGATAAAAGATGGTGAAAAGCTGAATGTATCAGATTCAAAATATAACGGAAGTACCATAATTGAACCATCTCTAACCATTGTCAACACTGATCAATTCGATGCAGGCACGTATGTGTGTGCCGTCGCCAATGATATAGGAACCGGGTACAGCAACAAGAGCCTACTCATAATAAAAGGTAAAGTATAAAAGGTTTTTTTATTTACTTAACCTTTCGTGCATGTGATCATATATTTTGTATACATTCAGAAAGATATACTTCAAAACAATGCACATCAATAATGAGGCTTATCAACGATACAAAAGACTAATAGACAACTTACATCGTCTGATGAATAGCAAATGGTCTTCCGAAATAAACGAGAATTTCGACAAGAGACCAGGATTTAAATCGCAACGTATTTTGAAAGATTTTTGTATTATGTACTTCCTTCTGACATGCTATATATTGACTACGAAGTAAAACATAAATGTCTTAATTTGACTATCTACAGGTATATTCCAAGCGTTGAAGGGACATTTGCCTTCAACGTCATGTTCACCTATTTGACTCAAAGTCTATTAATTGATAAAGAACTTGTACAATACAAAAATTCCTGGAGGAGCAAATAACAATGCATCAATTTTCTATAACGTATGATCATTTCTTGTATTTCAGACTAGACGCCATATAATTTTAAAAATATCAAGATGAACGAACAATGGCGATGGTGTATATTCGTAATCCACCTTAAGATAAGGCTCAAATTGAAGGTCACATAAGGTTACCATTAATACATCAGCAATGTTTTGACCTCAGCATGACAATTTAATGCAATCTGACTGCTAATAACAAAAAACATGTATTATTTTTTTTAATACGCTTCGGTAAATTTTTTGAACCAATAAAAGTCATATTTTAATGTTGTGTCTAACTCATAGTTTAGGCTTCTTTAATTATTTTTTGTTTTCATTTATAGACTTGGATGAGACACGTGGTGATTTAGTACCAATTGTTGGTGGTGGTGTAGGAGCATTAGCAGCAATAGCAATACTCATTGCTATAATTTGTGTTGTATTCCGACGGTAATTCTTTTAGTACATCATGCATTGAATAGATCAGAAAGGTATATACCGATCCCTTCTTCAGCAAGTCCTTCTTTGGCAGTTAATATGTAATTTGATGATTATTTGTTTTCAAATATTTTATATTCATTCATAAATCATACAAACTATCATACAAATAATGTCTACTACATATACTATCATTTAGCTATATCCAGCATTACATGTGTTGTTCATCTCAACTATTATCATAATTTTCTTATTCATTAGAAGACAAAAATCCCACCCTAAAAGACAGATAGTGACAACCAACTATAGAACCGGTGCAGAGGCCGTTCAGTTTAGACTAGGTATGAAATTAGCTTACTGTCATTAAACCTGCTAAACTTCTTGTGTATATTATTCTATTCATCCATAACGCCCGCATTTAATCGATATCACAAAAACAGATTTTAGACATTGTATGTCTCTTCCTCCCTTACTTTTTTTACTTTTCATAAAAAAAGTATTTTATTACTATCACACGTATATAACAATTGCAAAGAGTATCTTCGTGGCAACAATTTATCGCTCATAATATGTAGATGTTATACTGTTTCTTCATCAAGCTCGACCAGATAAATTAAATTTACTTCAAAATTTTCTTCGATATGACAACATGTTTCTTTTCAGATAATAACATACCAGATACCACCATATACGTTACATGTATCCTAGGCGTTAAGCTGCGATTCATGTCATACAGATGTCTGTGATTTATAACATGCTAATTGTTTCTGTAATTAGAACAATTGTCTGCAGATTTAAAATTTAAATTTCTGGTAATAACTTTTGTTTTCTGTTTTTGTATTTTTACATTTTATTATCTGAATGTATGTACATAGTAATGTTAACAAACAAACAAGAACTAATGGAGAAAGATAAATGACGTTTTCCTCTACAGATACTGATGAGGATGAAGTCTCACCTTCAATACTGACGAATCCGAACCCACCAAAAGATGACCATATCAGTATAAAAGTCCCTGATCTAAAAGAATATATTTTCAAAAAACAACAAAATAATAAATTAGAAGATGAATACAAGGTAAGGGTTAGTTAATTTGGATGTATCACGTTTCACGATCGATATAAGATGTATGATTTGGTATGTATTCCCACAATATTATTATACAAACTTAATTATGAAGTATTACTTGGTGTGTCTGTTGTGTTCATTAAACGCCATTTTAATGTGTGGCATATGACATGAACTATATCTGTTCATTGTGTCTTTTTGTGTCGGGATTTATTAGTACCCGGTCACGTCCACTTGTATGTTTGTCCATCTGATGAGTTAAGTCCTTTTCAACTGCTTTTATAGTCCGTTCTTATGTTGTACTGTTAAATCACTATCCCAGATTAGGGGGATGGTTGGGATCCCGCTAACATGTTTAACCCCGCCACAATATTTATGTATGTGCCTGTCCCAAGTCAGGAGCCTGTAATTCAGTGGTTGTCGTTTTTTTAAGTGTTACATATTTGCTTTTCGTTCATTTTATTTTTTTATATAAATAAGGCCGTTAGTTTTCTCGTTTGAATTGTTTTACATTGTCGTATCGGGGCTTTTTATAGCTGACTAAGCGGTTCGAGCTTTGCGCATTGTTGAAGGCCGTACGGTGACCTTTAGTTGTTAATGTCTGTGTCATTTTGGTCTCTTGTGGACAGTTGTCTCATTGGCAATCATACCGCATCTTCTTTTTTATATTTATAAATTTATCAATGGTCGTTGTTTATCATGAGAACTATTAAAACTAGTGATTGAAGTTCACTCAATTCTCAAACAGTTTCACCTTTTTTCGGAAAAAATACATTTAAACATGTTTTCTTTCTATAAGTTCAACCTGTAAGTTTAAAATATCCCTTATACGACAATCGTAGCAAGCTATAATATCCGTTTAATATTTACCCCGTAGAATATAAAGTATGGAGTTCTACATCCCACTACAACGTCTCAGCAGAAGGCAAATCTATTAAAGAACAGATTTAAAGAAATATTTTCATGTAAGTTTTTGTGTGATCTTCAACTATCAATGATTTGTTTTGCTTATAAACGTTTTGTTTGGTACTTTTAATGAATTCATATGTCATAGCTTCATATGTTATGTAACGTTTTTAATACATGTAATGTTTTAAAGATGATTTCCTGACGTTAATGTGTAAAATTATAAAAATAACAAAATGATAACAGCAATAACATTGTATAGGTACAAACATGACTATACTGTAATAATCACGATTCTCCTGTAGACGATCATACACGGGTTGTGTTGGAACCAGGTCATGGGAAGTCCTCAGATTATATAAATGCTAGCTATGTAGATGTAAGTAAACATGTTTCATTTAAGTTCCGTTTACGCAACAAATATACGTTAAAAAGTAGTTCGACATGTAGGTGGAACATGCATTATATATATGTTTTCAATGAAGATCGATTACAAATAATATGTTCTAAATGAAACAGATAAATTATCCGCGATCTCCAGCTTAGCCCAACGACAAAGTGTGTTAAGGTCTGAGAACAGAAGCAACAGCTACATAACGTTTCAACGTGTTTCAAACTGTCATAAATCAAACTTTCGTTAATACCAACTAACAAACATCTATATTATTTGATACATGGACGTACGCTGCCAAATTCAGTACATCCAAATTCACTAAAATCTCTTTTTTGGCCTATAGTCTTCGTAAATATTTACGTGAATTACAAAGGTTTTGTATAAAATCACTCAGCAATGCATGAAATCGAAATAAATCCGAGGATCAGTTTAATTGTTTTTCAATCTTAATTTAGAAATGATCAGCCTCTAGTTAACCATCGAAATAAACCACAAAAAACTGGCTTGTGATCCAATATCAAAAAAGTTTAAACCTATTTATTTATACTGGTTTTGGAAGTTATTGCAACTTGTATCAATTCCTTTTCACTTTGCAAGGGTGTCTTGTACGTGCAAAATATATGATTCTCTCTTAACACGAATGAGCCATTTATCGTCCCCTTCGGACTTACTATCATCGTTTTCACACGTCAATACTCGCAAATGGTGTCAAGGGAGAGCCGACAATCCGGACCGGGAATCAAACTAGGAACCCTTGTGTTAGTAGTCTGATGCACTAACCACTACACCACGACTTAACATGTTATCTTTGCTGGTTGATACTTTGATTCAAATTATTTTTAAGTAGTATATAGTCATGAAAAACCGTAGTTAGATATTATTAAAGTCTTTAGGTATGAACAAAGTATGAACTGAAATTATTAACTATACATGTACATTTATAAAAATGTAAGATTCTATTTTCTGTCGATACAATGTACTTACGTGTTAGTATTATACGAGGTAAATTGTCCTAGAGATGAAGTTGACGACGTCTTATTCCTGGGTAAATAGGAATTGAAGATATCTACTAGAGGGACATCCAAACTCATAGATCAAACACAAACTGACAACGACATGGCTACAAAAGAAAAAGACAAACAATAGTACAGAAAACATAAAAAATAAGGACTAAGCAACATAAACCATACCATAAAATGGGGGTTATCTCAGGTGCTCCGAAAGGGCAGCAGATCCTGCTCCACATGTGTCACCCGTTCCTTTGTGTTGCGTATGTGATTACAAATCCGATAATTAGTCTACTCCAGTAGATCACATTCGTAAAAAGGGAACGGGATTGTAGTTACGACATAAGGGACATATCTGATATCATCTGCGAAACGGATATTCCATCACGGCTAACCAACATGTGATAACGCCTGTAACATTTACGAAGGGTTGATTTTAACTTAAGTATTTGGAACTTTTTGATGAATAGCTTCCTTGTGAGAAGCAACTCTTTTACAACGAATTCATGATAAAAAAAATATATGCCCGGGAATATCGTATCAATTGGGAGATGTATACTCTAATGCAGGCACTGCTGGAATTCTGCTACATCTATATATATAAAAAGCGCTAGTGACAATATTTTAACGAACTGTTATTATTTGATGTGAAATTTAAAAATATTATTATGTATATAATATACCTGAGAGCCCAGGTGGTCGTGTGGTCTAGCGGGACGGCTGCAGTGCAGGCGATTTGGTGTCACGATATCACAGTAGCATGGGTTCGAATCCCGGCGAGGGAAGAACCAAAGATTTGCGAAAGCAAATTTACAGATCTAACATTGTTGGGTTGATGTTTAGACGAGTTATATATATATATATATATATATATATATATATATATATATATATATATATATATATATATATATATATATATATATATATATATATATATATGGAAAACCTAACTTTTATAACGTAATATGTCAAATAAAACAAACAACTACTAGAGGTAAATAGTAAAGTTATATATGATATGGTCTTTTCAATATCATTCACCGCATCATTCGGGGAAACCAATAAAATCCCTAAGGTTGTGTTTCAGTTGATATAGAAAAGCCATATGGTGGTATCATTTATAAATGGTACTCATTTAGCTCATTGTCAAAAGCCTTACGGTAAGCTATGAAGGTCGTTTACATCAATATTATTTCAACTTTTCGTTGATAGTTACTAGGATCTTGTTTGTCATCATAAAACCACGTATATTCCTTATCAAATTATTTCAATTTCAGGGCTTCAAAAAGGAAAAGTGTTATATAGCGTCACAAGGTATGATCTTTTTAATGCATGTGTATTCATGATTCAATATATATGTCATTATACGACAGAAAAAAACATACGGGTAAGGAGGCGTAATTGATTTCCCAAAGCCGATGAGGGTATTTTTTTCTTCTGTAGATCAGTCCATGTCGTAAACTTGGATATGTATGATTGCTCCTTGATGTGTTTAAATTTTCGGGATTTTTTTCCGAAAAGTCAATTATTCATTTTCAAGTAAATTAGCATATCCTGGAAAAATCTTTTGTGATGCGGATCCAAGTAGTAAAAATATAATATCACTACAGATAGAGTATTTGTTTACACACACCTTTTGTGTTCCTCACTTCGATGTGTCTTGAGGACCTTGGCCAATTAAGAAATTTCCTAGTCAACAATCAATAATTCTGTTCCAAGAAATTTATTTTCAGCAGATAATCCGATGCCTATAGCAAACAAGGCATTCGGCAACTTCATTCTTTTCTGAACAAGTTTTTATTTACGGAAGGCTACACCCCTTAAAAAACTAGTGAGCTACAAAATCGGAAAAAAACCAAAAGTATCTTTAAAAAGTTGTATAAAACTTTCAACAGATAAGTGTTACACAGGTAAATAATACACTATGGAATTCCAACACAATATACTCATATTCATTAAGCATAATCGATATGGCTAAATTAATTTTACCCTTATATCAATTGATTTTGTCGAATCGGCACGAACCTAAGTCATTAAATGTTTTAGCATTAACAATTTAGATTAAAACACATCTTTCAGGACCACTTACGAAGACTATAAATGACCACTGGAGAATGATTTGGCAAAATAATACAAGAAAGATTATAATGTTGACAAATCTGGTGGAAGGTACAAAGGTTAATATATTTCACTATCAACATATCTTGTTAAGTATACGGCAATATACGAGATATTATCAATTGCATTCAAAGGTGTATAAAAAAGCAGAAACCAAACAAATCAAAACACAACACAGAAAACTACAAACTGAGCGACATCAACCCCAACACAAATCGGTCGTCAAATTAGGTAATATGAGAGTACCGTATTTTATTATTTAAGCCCCAGTCCCATTAGACCACGATCGCACCACGCTCACCGCGATCTAAAATACATTTAGATCGTGGTGATGTCGCGGTATGAGCGGCATGAAAATGTTAATTTTCATTGCTTTCACGATGCTACTACGTCCTAATTACGCTTCTACAAAGATCCCGCTACGATTAAACCACGTTCTCACCGCGCTTATTCTGCGACCTCACTACGATTATAAAGATCTTTCTACGCTCTTCACGTTCTCACTACGACGATACCACGAGTTATCCGATTGCAACACGATCTTACTGCGATTATAGCACGTTCTTACCACGATTATACTACGTTCATACCGCGTTCTTCCTGCGTTCTCAGCAATACCGTCAATATCGTGTTTCATATCAATATAGTTTCATTCCTTCTATTTCTGATTAAAACGGAGATTTCTCGGAACAATACAGTCATGCCACCAAAATCTACTAGAACACGTGGGCGTGGTGGTAGGGGTTGATGTAGAGGCAGAGGAGGCAAAGTATGAACCCCATACTAAACTCCAAATAGTACACAAGAAACTAAAATTAAAAATAGTACAAGACTAACCAAGGCCAGAGGCTCTTGACTTGGGACAGGCGCAAAAATATTGGGGTTAATAGATATAGGAAGATGTGGTGTGAGTGCCAATGAGACAACTCTCCATACAAATAACAATTTAAAAAGTAAACCATTATAGGTTAAAGTACGGCCTTCAACACGGAGCCTTGGCTCACACCGAACAACAAGCTATAAAGGGCCCCAAAATTACTAGTGTAAAACCATTCAAACGGGAAAACCAACGGTCTAATCTATATAAACAAAACATGTTTGTGAGATTTCAACCCTCCCCCTATACCTCTAGCCAATGAAGAAAAGTAAACGAATAACAATACGCACATTAAAAGTCAGTTCAAGAGAAGACCGAGTCTGATGTCAGAAGATGTGACTAAAGAAAATAAACAAAATTACAATAATACATAAATAACAACAGACTACTAGCAGTTAACTGACATGCCAGCTCCAGACTTCAATTATACTGATACTATACACATAAGTAGTATAATACTTGTCATCAAGAGATGTCGGAACGACCAATCAAACCTAAATTACAACCTATTGCTGGTCCATATAGCTCAAATGACGATATTTTAGTAAACGATAGCAGAGATGACACAGATGTGTAAATATGTATAGGAAGGTGTGGTATGAGTGCCAATGAGACAACTCTCCATCAACGTAAAAATCTATAAAAGTAAACCATTATAGGCCAAGGTACGGCCTTCAATACGGAGCCTTGGCTCACACCGAACAGCACGCTATAAAGGGCCCAAAAAGATACTAATGTTAAACCATTTAAACGGGGAAAACCAACGGTCTAATCTATATAAAAACGAGAAGCATGGTTGAGCCGTTAGCTCAAATGAATAAATACATTCAGACAAACAAAATCTAGGGAGTTTTTTTATATATTTTATGTGAAAATGACAATAAAAATGATGGTCATAGTGTGAACGTAGTAAGATCGTGAGAAGAGCGTGATGAGGACGGCAAGGGCGTGATAGAATCGTACTATGGTCGTGAACAGCGTGGTAAAGTCGTAGTGGAAGCGTAGTTGGGTCGCGGTGAGAACGTGATGGTCGTAGTAAGGTCGTGATAACGTCGCTGTGAGATCGTAGCGCAATCTCTCCGAATAGAATCACGCTTTCGCTACGCTCTCGCTACGATTGTACAGCAACCTTTGCGATCTTACTCCGATCTTAGTGCTCTCTCACTACGCTTCTACTACGACCTAATTTCGCCACGACCGCACCACGATTGTTTTGAACATGTTCAAAGTTGGTCACGCTCTTCACGATCTTGAAGACCTCACCACGACCGTGGTACGACCTTACTGCGACCTACACGATCGTACTACGATCATCAAAATTTGCATTTTTTCACATATCGTAGTGCGATCGTGGCCTAGTGGGACTGGGGTATTATGTAAATAGATATAGGTTGATGTTGTAACAATTTGTAAAAGTAAACCATTATTGGTCAAAGTACGGCCTTCAACACGGCGTTTTAGCTCACACCGAACAACAAGCTATAAAGGGACCCAAAACATTACTAGTGTAAAACCATTTAAACTGAAAATTCAACGGTCCAGTCTATATATCTTCTTACCTTATTAACATCAACACTATTTCGTATGAGTAATAAATTATCGTTTCCAAGATTGGCTTCTAAATAGAGTTGATACTTTTTACTTTGAAAAAAACTCAACACAACGTATATCTAACCCTCTTAGTTCCTTTATAAATAAGGCAACCCAAAACATATACGTCATTGCAATCTCGTCACACAAGTCTTCAATTTACTTTTGCGCTGTTCCAAGCTATCCGGTTTGCCCCAAGTTTGCTTACATTTTATATCAAATTTGCAGAAAAGTATTCACCTAGATTTCATGTCGAGCGTTAATACATGAATACTTCTTCAACATTCAACAAATGTAGCTCAGTATAAAAAAAACATAGAAGCAACAAATAAAAGTAATTGTTGTAAATATGCCATTGTGTTATGTTATGTAGTTTGAGATTCATCATACTTATAGCGATCAAAATAAAAATAAGGAGATGCGGTATGATTGTTTTTGAGGCATTTTTTCAATATGAGATCTAATGACATATATATAAAACTGACGTGGAAAGGTAACACCCGGTCACCGAAAGATTAATTTTTATGAAGCTTAGGTGGTCGTGTGGTCTAGCGGGACGGCTACAGTGCAGGCAATTTAATGTCACGATATCACAGTAGCATGGGTTCGAATCCCGGCGAGGGAAGAACAAATTTAACAGATCTAACATTGTTGGGTTGGTGTTTAGACGAGTTATATATACATAATGTACACAGACATGTATCACCATCACTGCTGGTGATCCGATGGATAAATCTGTTGTAGATTTGTCACTGCCTCAGACGTACTTATATACATATATATATAGATATACAACTCGTCTAAACATCAACCCAACAATGTTAGATCTGTAAGTTTGCTTTTGCAATTTTTTTGTTCTTCCCTCGCATGGATTCGAACCCATGCTACTGAGATATCGTGACACCAAATCGCCTGCACTGTAGACCAACTCGACCAATACCCGATCCCTTTGCGACAACATTCGACCACTCTGAAATGATCAGACATTAGTCGAGCAAAGGTCGAAATGATCGAGAAATGATCGTAAATGTTGTTGTATTCCGACCAATCTCGATCTCTACACGATCCTTCCCCGATCAATTCGACCGCTACTCGACGAATTCCCGATCTCTGCTCGAGTGACTTGCTTCTCGGTCCTTACTCGATTGATTATGACATGTCAAAAACTCTCTCTCGGGTAGATGGTCAAATCGATGACGAGTAGGGTAGACTATCCCGAGCATCCTTGTCGATTGAGTCAGACCAGTCTCCCGATCACGTAATTTGTCTTGATTGGGCTTGATCGAGTTGATTTGATCGGCAATGTGAACCTAGCTTTAATAAAAATCACGGAATAATCTTCAATATTGACCAAATCCAATTATTTATAATACGCCAAAGGCCCTGATATTATCACTTTAATTCATATTCTTTAGAATGACAATGTAAAGTAATAAGTTAATCACCGAATACAGAAGTTTACTCATAGATATACGTGTTACACGTTTTAGAGGAAATGTGAGCGATACTGGCCAGAAGGAGGAAAACCTATGACTTGTGGTAACCTTGTTCTCACCTTACAAGCAGAAAAGGAACGAGCTGCATATACCACGAGGGAGATAGAATTGGAAGATAAAACGGTATGACAGACAGACAATAATGGAGGAATTATTACATATATATAGATCTAAATACATATTATTAATCTATGATGCAACAAAACTAATTCATCTGCAATTTTCCGTCGACCTGCTCGTCCGAATTTAAAGTATTTCTACTCTAAATTCAAAAGTCTATAAACAGAACAAACATAGAAATAGGATTATTTGCCTGCATTATTTTCTCTTGGGATACAATATATTATTTCACTTTATTATACAGATTTCTTTGATTCAAAAGCATATAAAAACATGTAATAAACATAACAGCAACAGTATATATACAAGTATGACTTAATTCGATTTAACGTAACTGTGATGCTAATACATTTAAAAGCCAAACTTTAGATAGCACCATAAAACTTCACCCCATGAAACCGCCAACACTTTTATCGTGCCTTTTGCACCTAACATCATACTTTATTAATAGTACGTACCGTTGCAGAACTAGGAACAGAACTTGTTATTTTAGTTCATACAGTTGTATCTATATACAATTACCATAAATAGCAAACGGATTAAACCCAATTGTATACGAAATGAAATACATAAAACGTTTTATTCCGCATCAATATATCAAAAAAGAAAATGTGGTATGATTGCCAATGCGACGACTGTCCACAAGAGCCCAAAATGACACTGATATTAACAACTATAGGCCACCGTACGGCCTTTAACAATAAGCAAAGCCCATACCGCATAGTCAGCTATAAAAGGCCCCGATAGGACTTTGTAAAACAATTCAAACGAGAAAACTAACGGCCTTATTTATATAGAAAAAATTATCATTAGTAATCAACATTATTTGAAAAAGATATAAGTAAAGCTACTGAATAAGTGATAGGCTGTAAACAGTTTTTTTCTGGTTTAGAAGAAAAATATTGTCTTGGCTAAAATCCGAAAAAGTATGGTTATATTTTTATGAACGTCACTTAGTACGTCAGTGAATTGTCCAAGTAAGTTTCCAGGTGCTGACCCAAAATACACTATATAGTATTGTTTTGGGATTTTACATTTACTGGCCTTTTCAATCATTGATCTATAAACATTATTTGTCGAAATGCGCATCTGGTGTAGCAAAATTGGTACCATGAATATAAATGTTTTATTTGGATATCTGGTCACACATGATAAGAGGTGCTGAACAATCGATAAATGTATAGAAAAAAATACAGGGCCATTTTTAACCCTTCGTGGCCATACTCCTTTTGTTAGTTTACTTTTTAAATCAATATTTGGTAACATACCAGAGTAAGATCAGGAGAAATATCTCCATTTACTTTAATTTATTTAATATCAACGGTTCATTTCAAATAACTAAAAAATATATGTGTGTGTGAAACGGTTTTACTGCCCAAACTGTTTTGATGTTTTTATGTTTAATTTTTTAAAAACAAATAATTCTAAGCCTATGTATACTATGTCTTGTTCTGTATTTTATTTCAATTTTTCCATATGATAATAACAGTCAGAAGAGAAGAGATCTATAAGCCAGTACCATTTCACAGCCTGGCCTGATCATGGAACACCAGATCCTCTGTACCTTGTACTGTTTCATAAACATGTCAGATCTGATCATACAAGTACTGAAAATAATGGACCACTTCTTGTTCATTGCAGGTATTAAAGTTTGAAAACGTAAATTTTTATTTGTTACCCGGTGTTTGTGTTTGAACAATGACAATTTATGACATCCTGTTCAAATAAATGTACATGTGTTTAAAACAGCAACATTTTGTAAATTGTCCATACAGATCTAGTTAAAATTGAAGGTCGTTTTATAAGTTGATGGTTAGAAGTATTTAAATGTTGCTTACAAGAAAAAAATTATATTACCTGAAATCTGTATGAAATTAAATTGTATGTTAATTCCATTTACTCTTACACATTCCGATGAGTCTGTTAGTTTGCCGTATACATTCAAAGAATTTTGTTAAATCCTTAAGGAGTAAAACTAATTACTCATTTCAACTAAAAAAATGAGTGTCTTAAGTCAATTTACAGTGATGTTATTTTTTCCTAATAGTGCTGGGATAGGGAGAACTGGGACATATATCGGACTTGATGCTTTATATGAAGAAGGACGTGATACTGGGTTCGTTGATGTCGCTAAGTTTGTTGAGAAAATGAGGTTCAGCAGGATGAACATGGTTCAAACAGCTGTAAGTTATATTTGACTTTAGACACAATGGAGATTCAAATCTTTAAATTGTAGTGGATAGTTGTCTCAGTGGTTATCATACAATATCGCCTTTTTTATTTAATTAATCTACCTTACCCTTTGCATTAAGTAAACAGATGAGATGTTCCCTATGAAATAAGACAATATGCACTGTCTACCTGTTTACGAATTTATCAAATGATTCTAGCTTTTAAATGTTAAGGTTTCAGTGTTTCTGATGAAGGTTATCCAAAAAGGCGGCATGGACACACGAATTATATCTTATGTTATTTTAATTGGATAAATTAATACAAACCGAATTCGAATATGGTCATATTTTAGGAGCAATATGTGTGTCTTCATTATGCCTTACTTGAGGCTTTCACAATGAAGGATACAAACGTTGGAAAGAAGGAATTTGGAAATATCTGGCGGGAAATTTCAGAAGATAAAGGTCCTGTTAACAGACGACGACTGCATGAAGAGTTTGAGGTACAGTAATTTGTGGATATTTTTGTTTTTTAGTTTAGCATATACGTGTGTGAGTCCTGGAACAGCGTCCAAGAGAGCCTTATCCAAGTTTGAAAACAACAGTGCTTGTCTAGAAGGCACTTTTTTACCTTTCTGTATTACTGTTAAATTCTTAAGCACTTTATTTTTTCTCTTTCCGTTAGGCTTCATCTAAACTCGGTACTTTTATGCTCCGTTTTAAAATGCAAATTGTATGCATATGTAATTCTGAATATTTCAATTTCAAATGTTATATTGCATAAAATGTAATACATGTACATTAGTGTAGGCATTCAATTTATACTGTTATATTGTAGATGCTTAAAGCTAAGACATCTGAGCAAGATAAAGCTGAATACGCTGCTGCTAAAAGCCCAGATAATTTAGGAAAGAACAGAAATGAGAGTATTGTTCCTTGTAAGCTCCAAATTAAGTTTGATATTTCAAAGGTGTTGCATTTTAAAATATGGTTTATTGCTATATTTGTATCTGCATAAAAGTCATCAAGAAGACTCACAACTGAATATTTGACAACCTTTGATGTACATGAACAGAAACACGTGCGGAGCTATATGACCAAAAGAAACCCGAAAAATAGTCGAAAAAAAAATATCTCCTTTGATTTTACAGTTGCACGAATTTTTATCCTGCATACATTGTATCATTATTATACACATATACCGTTCGGTTCTAAAGAACGGAATTTAAACCTTCATATCATTATCATACACATATACCGTTTGGGTTCTAAAGCACAATTCTTTGATTATTTGGTTTGTCTATAAAATATTTTGGAAAATAATGGTAATATGGTTACTAAAGCATGTAAACAGGAAAAACAAAGTGAAAATGACTTGCTTCACTTCCAGTGATTGTTATTATTTATAAGCAAATTTCTTCTCAAAGCTATCATCAAAATATTTATGATTTCATAACGTTTTGTGAAAATATTTTTGTTTACTTTAACTTAAATAACTAAGATAATTCAATAAATCTTAATTTTTAAAATTTTTAAAATCCTTCATCGGTTTTCACGGACAATTTTAACTATCGCAATATGCTCTCAAAGATAGAACTTGATAAGCTTATTGATATGATGTCATTGATACAAAGTTGCGACGTATATCCCATCGTTTGGTCTGAACATTTTTAATACTTATTTTGTTCTCACGCCATAAAGCTTGTCGAATTTGTTTTTATTTAACTAATGAACATTTGTATTCCTACTCATACCGAGTGAAACAAAATGATAGTAGTAACGTCACAAGTTCAAGTAATATGGAAGATTTATTTGTATATATCAAGTGTATGGCATTCTGACATTCTTTTATTTATACATGTTATATCGTAAGCATTATGTTCTAAACATAGCGACATTGCTATTGGGTTGCTTTTCATTTCAGCATAACGCATCCATGTGTGGAACCATATCCCATTCTAAAAACGGAAGTTTACTCGAGCACTCAAAATTAATGTTTAACTGTACTTATACTCTTCCACTTTGTACCAGTTTTGCTTTACAACTATTTTGATCTGATCGTTACTGATGAGTCTTTAATAGATGAAACGCGGGTCTTGCGTATTAAATTATAATCCTGGTACCTTTGTTAACGAATTATACTTATAAACAAATAATGACAATTATTTTTGTAGCGGACAAAAACAGACTGTTTCTTGTTTCATACAAAAAAGGACGAACTGATTATATCAACGCTGTTCAAGCTCCAGTATGTATAGATATATCGCTATATAAGCAGTTTATACTCTTATTACCCAACCGAAGTACGTCGTTTTGGCAAGAAAAAGCGAACATGTTTTATTGAAAGGAGTATGTCCAGTAAGACCCCTTTTTGGCCCCAAAATATAGCAGTTTTACAAAATAATTAAAATGTATACTTTTAGTTATTTATTGGACAGTAGAATGCTTCTGCTACATACATATGGGCTGTTTTTGACAATACAATGCACATATATCGGGTACTAGCACCATTTAGTCATGCTAAATTACTGACATCTACACAATTCTAGCATTTTAGTTAAATTTGAGACGGTTTTCGTGTAAAACGAAACTGGCCGCATTCGTGTTCATCCTTAATATTGACATGTAAGTTGTATTTGATGATAATACATAACATATATAAAGGTTGAGGATGAACACGGATGCGGCCCCTTTCATGTTTGAGCTCGAATCGGATTGTTTTTAATTACTAATCTAGTTAAATCTTTCACATAAACTAATTGAATCAAACGAAATAGACATTTAAGTGTTTAAAAAGTGGTCAAAATCTTTTGTCAGATGAACCTGAAATTTGAGGCCGGACCTACTCCTTTGCGGCTGTAAAGTAATGAACATTTTAAAATCGAGGAATGTATTTACCTCATTCATAGCTCTGATTACTTGTTCCAGACTTTTCTTTTAGTCATTTGAAGTTCATCAATTCATTAGCTTTTGTATTATATTTTGGATTTTCGTAGCCTCTGTCATTTCTACCAAATAAAACAAGTGCGGAAATTTATTGCAGTAATGTTATGACTTTTAATTAACATTTACAAGAAGATAGCAAATTCTCACAACAACGATGATTTTAAAGTCCCTTTGATACTTTTCGCCTTCACCTAGATCAACAATTTTCATTTTTTTAAATCTTTAGTCCTATACAAAGTTCGTTGGATATTTGACAACACAGCTACCACTACCTGACACAATGGTTGACTTTTGGACTATGGTTGGGGACCACAGTTCGTCTACAATTGTCGTGTTTCTAAATAACCCAGCTGAGGTATATATTGCTAATTTTATGCATATTTTTGTCCTTGTGCGATAATTCCTAGAATATCTGTAAAAGATGCCTAAATTGATCAATGAGGCTTAAATTGATAAACAAGTATTTGTTTCTAGAGACAAATAATACTTAATTGATATTTTTCCTCAATTTTGCGTAATTTTAAATCCTCTATTAGTACCAAACATGCATCCAATACTATACGTTTCACACCTATCGAGAACTGATGTAGTGCACACAATTGCAAAATTGAGCACAACATCAGATGTTTTGATTTTTCTTGATTTACGCAAGAGATATCCTGAGGATAAGGGGAAATGAATAAAAATATCTACTAAATTAACACGATCAACTTGACCACATTTATTTGAGGAGCTTGGAGAAAAGTGTGTTACACTATAGAGAACCGATTACACTTGAATACATGTAGGATAAAATACATTTGGTATATTTACTTATATATATAAAATAATAATTGCAAAATACGAAAAGTAATCAAACGACAAAAAACTTACATCCTGATTAAGGACAAATTAAAATCAACAAAGGCATACAGGAAAAAAATAACCAACACAAAATATCAGGCTTTTCAACAGTTACAGCATCTGGTCGGGTTACACGTATGTTTTAGAGCATAAATACGTCCCTCAATTAAAAACAAAACGTGTAGAACACGTGCAACTTTTTTTTACTTATCTGATTTATTCATTCAGGCGGAATTAGTTTACTCCACTTCAAAAGACTCCTTTGTATATGGGAAATATACCTTGAAAATGAAAAGAGGAGAACAAGAAGATCTTGGTGTTACAAGTTGTACAGTTTTTCTATCCAAGAAGGTATTTGTGAGAAAAAAAAGCTGATACATGTTTATGTTATACTACTTAATTTTGTTTTTCATAATTTATACCATGCTAAACAAGATGTGCAATGGTTTGGTTTATTGTAGGATTATAGTTTTTAAATGAAATGTTTATTTAAACAAAATATCAAGATGTCTGGTGAATGTTGCTTTAATGTCCACTGCAAATTTATAATGTCTTTTACAAAAACCTTTATCATTTGAATTAATTATGGAAAAACTTGTAAAACATATATTTATTTCACATATCTTAAACATTAAAGGGTGACCAATCGAGAGAAATAGCTATGTATCTTGCAGTGACCGAGGACCTTCCTGGTCCACAGGTTATGTGCAAACTTGTTAATCGTATATCATCTCGTGTCAGCCGGTCAAATGATCCAGTGACCGTTGTCAGCGGGTAAGTATCATATGAAATGTATCTATAATATAAGTTATAAAAGACACGCACGTATGATATGAAACATTGTTATTTTTTTCAAGAACAACCTACAAATGTATCATCATGTCCATTACTAGTATGTTTAATTTATATATTGTATACACTAACATTTGATAATTTTTTTACCTTTGATGCCGTTTTAGTTCGTTCATACTTACATCAAAGTAAGAAGAAATTTCCGTTTTGAGTTTGGTATTTTTGGTATTTTACTTTTTAAAACGTAACTTAAAGTATGCTTAACTATTTAGCAAGTAGATGTTTATCGGATATACAATTAATTTTGGACTAACAAATACAAATTAGATATCAGTGCACTGCTATTCATCAACATATAATCAATGTCCCGATCTTGGTAAATATAAAATACTATATAGTAATATGGCATTTTATTGATTGGAACAAAAAAGAAACCCTGATGGTAAGCAACAGGTTTATTACATCAAGCTTAAATACAAAAGGAGTTGATTTCTTCTTATTTGGTTAATATATTTTCTAAGAAGGTGAACAAAATTTTGACTAATTTGAAGGATTATCGCATCCTTCTGAAGATCGGTGGTTGTCCTTTCCGGGCACTCCTTATTTATCAAACCATCAAATTTTATCACCACGAAAGAGCAAAAGAGAGCTGACAGTAACGTTCAACGCAAACCAACTTCGGTAATCTGACAACATTTCTCGTGAATAAAGGAAAAACTTAACCGTAGGATTTTGTAAATATTTTAGTGATGGAGCCAAGAACTGTGGGCTTTTCTGTGCGTTTGTCAACGCCGTTTCCAGTATGACAATTGATAAAACTGCAGACATATTTCAACTGGCCAGGCTGTTGCAGTTGAGGAGACCAGAGTTCTTTGCTGATTTTGTACGTATTACCATTATGATTATTATGGTTAACGATCCATATAATAAGTAATTAAGAAGTAACCAGATAAATGAGTTTTTAATGATCCGAGGATTTAGAAAACACTAGTATTTGCTAAGTGTAAACAATATCTTATTTAAGTTACAGATAAATAAATACGTACATAAATACAATACATGGATTGGAAAACAAGTGACAGGTATTTGCGTCGTCAAATATAAATCACGGCCGTTAACACAAAGATGATATGTATGTCGGGTTATTTAGTATTGTGATTTTATAAAAGTAAAGTTGTGTTCATCGTTTGTTAATTATGTTAGTTGTTTACTTTAATTAAATTTTATAGTTTTTGACGGACAAAGACATTATTTGAATATCTTCATAAAAGCATGACAATTTCCCGCGCATTTCTCAGTTTCTCCCACCCGATATACCTGTTAGCTTATTGATGACATTCCTCCTGATTGTTTACCCTTTAAACAATTCAGTATATTTAATAATTCTCTTCGTTTGTTGTAGGAGGAGTACTGTCTTTGTTATGAAGCATTGAACCACTATCTCGTGTCCTCCAAAGTATACGAAAATATCTGATTCTTTTAAAAATCATTTCATGCAGATGACAATAATCAATTTCATGCGGTAACAAATTGGCGTTTTTGTGAGATATCCTGACTCGTTTAAGATAAAACTAAAAAGTTGGTTAAGTTTGTAAAGTTTTTTTAAGTTTATTGTTACTTTACTTATTGGACTTTGTATTATGCTTATTGTTGTTATCATTGCATAGATTCATTCATTTGTTTAATGTTATCCGTTCTGTATTTTTGTTATTTTACTCTCGACTACTGACAAAAATATAAATGTTATACCCAAGCTTTATTTACTTGTGTCTGTCCACAGATAATGATATTTCTAGGTATGTGGTTGTCGCTGGTTGTCGACTGTCTTCGTTTAGTGTCATAAGCTACGATTAGGGCGCAATCTTTCTCGTTTAGAAATCTTTTCACTAGCACTATTTTTATAGAGTTTTAAATATTAATATGTGATATTTTTTTTCTTTTTTGAAGGTCGCAAGATGACCTGTAGTTGATAGTATCCTTGATCATTTTTTTTTTATTTAATAATTGTCTCATTAACAGTTAAACCACAATATGCACAATTCCTCATTTTATCATGCAAACACTTAGATTACCCTGGAAATCTTAATTCCTTTCTATAGACTTATCGATTAGCAGGTATGTTATTTTTATTATCTAAAGTACAAGACTAGTTTAGTTGACTGTTATCGGGTGTATTATGTCCTATATGTTCTCCCACTTATTTGTATTGTGGTCCTGTAGTGTAATGTTTTCATTTCAATGTTTTATTGAACATTCACAAAAAAGAGGGAGGTTTAGCTAGCCATAAAACGAGGTTCAACCCACCATTTGTTTCTTAACATGTCCTGTACCAAGTCGAGAAAATGGTCATTGTTCAATTATAGTTCGTTTTAGTTTGTGTTACATGTTAATGTTGTGTTTCTGTTATGTCGTAGATCTCCTCATATATTTGAAGTGTTTCTCTGTTTAAGTTTGTAACCCGGTTTTGTTTTTTTTCTCAATCGATTTATGAATTTTGAAGAGTGTTATACTTCTGTTGCCTTTATATAACTCCATTTCAATTATTTTGGATAATTTGGAACACAGAGTCGTGTGAATTGTGATTATAAAACATTTTCAGTTAATGTCATCAACTCGTCATAGTATAATTTTTATCAAAAATTAATGTTTATGCATTTAACCACATCTTCTAACTTATAAAGGGTTTATTTTATAGTGTATGCCTTGCCAAATGTACATTGAACTTTAAATGTGTAAATATTTGAATTTATGCTTCTCATTTATCCCTTTTTACACTTCTCAGAACTTCGTACTACCTAGAGTCTGTAGTGTATTGTGTGTCCTAACACGTTTATATGGTCTTTAGATTACCTTTTTATGTCACCATACTCAAATTGAGCGGAGTACCTAAATTGCATCCTTTTAGCAAAAATAACAGCTGAAACTTTACAATTTTGTTTAGAGACAAAACAATTATTCTCGTCTTTGGACATAGCTAGATATATTTAACTATTGTAAAAGTAAATTGTTGAGGTAAAACACTGATTCTTGCTTCACATTTTGTTTTTATCAAATTTTCAAAATTCAATACAACCAGGAATTTGTCGTTTATTGTTGACCTTCCAAAATGTACCTGGTATCATGATGACCTTCTTATGTGTAAATAGTTATCTAGTTTTTGATGTTTTTTTTTATTATTTTTTTTAAGTTACTCACAAATTAACGCTTCATATTTACCACTGTTTTTTTTTCAAATTATTATAGGCCCATACGACCTAGAGTGTGTCGTACATTGCATGTATGGTCAAATGAACATTGTCATATGATTACTTTTAATTATGAAAAAAGGTTATTGTTTTTAAACAATATGTTAATGTATGCCTCACATTTATCATTTGTATTCAACATATCAAAAACTCCATACGATCTAGAAGAGTAATACCACTAAATCATAGTACGTCACATTGAATTTGATAGGTGTAAGAAATTAATCCTACATTTCATTGCAGAAAAAAAATTATGGGTCATACACATAATATATCTGGAAGTGTTTCAAACACCATTATTGTTTTATTTGGTGTTTCTATAGCATATTATGAGAACTTGAGTTTGCATGGGTACTAAAGATTGAACACAGGTAAAAAAGTAAATTTGATTGGTTAACTTCCAGTGTTATATTTGTATATACAATGAAACGTTATTTGAAAGATGTCTAAAGTAGTGGACAGGATAAAAATTTACTCATGGCAAATATTTCTTCATTTTAATCAAAGATGAACTCTTAACCCTTTGTTTCAAAGTGGAAATTTAACAAAGACTAATAGGGGAAAATCAATGGCGGTATTACACCGAGAGGTTTCTTACATTGTATGTTTAGCCAGCTGTAAAGGTCTTATATTATGACCTTAACACGTGTAGAAGGGTAATCCTTTTTTTTGAAGTAACAAACAAATTTAAATTAATGTATGTGATATGTCAAACCCGTTTTAATGTAATGTTTCTTTTCTATTACTTAAGTAATTTCAAAAACAACTAACTTTAAATTAAAAATATTTTAATGCCACTAAATTTAAAGTCGTGACAAATAATTCAAACAATCATTTGGATATAAATTGAATATTTAATCAAGATATAGAGTTCTCATGTGAATCTGAGTTTATTATTCCTCCTGTTTCAGCTTATCTGGACCGAAAGGCCAAGTGAGCTTTTCTCATTACTTTGCGTCCGTCGTCCGTCGTCGTCGTCTAGCGTCGTCTGTTTACTTTTACAAAAATCTTCCCTTCTGAAACTACTGGGCCAAATTTAACCAAACCTAGCCACAATCATTATTAGGGTATCTAGTTTGAACAATGTGTCCGGTGAACCATCCAGCCAACCAAGATGACTCAATGGCTAAAAATAGAACAAAGGGGTAAAATGTAGATTTTGGCTAATAACTCTGAAACCAAAGAATTTAGAGCAAATTTGACGTGGGTAAAATTGTTTATCAAGTCAAGATCTATCTGCCCTGAAATTTTCAGATGAATCGGACAACCGATTGTTGGGTTGCTGCCCCTGAATTGGTAATTTTAAGGAAATTTTGCTGTTTTTGGTTATCATCTTGAATATTAATATAGATAGAGATAAACTGTAAACAGCACTAATGTATAGCACAGTAAGACCTACAATGTTCAAATCAGTCATAATGAGCAAATGGTCAATTGACCCCTCAAGGAGTTTATAGTTCAATTTAACAATTTTCATTTTTTTCTCTGTAACTACTTGGCAAAGTGCACTATATATAGATATATTGTTAACAGCAAGAGTGTTCAGTAAAGTAATATCTACAAAACCATCACCATCATCAAAAACACAATTTTGTCATTAATCCATCTGTGTCCTTAAAAGTTTGATTAATATGCACATAGACAAAGGTGCGCGACACAGACTCTTTAAACCTCTAGTTTATAGTATGCAAAACATTGTAACTGTTGCTTCGTGTAGTTTATATATTAACTTCTTTTCTATTTGTTTGTTTTTTTATATTATTTTGCTTTTGCTTTTTTTTTTGTTGTTGTTATTTTTATATTTTTACAAACTAAGTGCTTTTAATAAAACAAAAATATCGTCTTTATATAATTCTATTTTGGTTTAGATTTGTGTTCATTGTGGGGAGATTAATACAATGTTATACAAAACATAGATAGAGATAAACTGTAAACAGCACTAATGTATAGCACAGTAAGACCTACAATGTTCAAATCAGTCATAATGAGCAAATGGTCAATTGATCCCTCAAGGAGTTTATAGTTCAATTTAACAATTTTCATTTTTTTTCTCTGTAACTACTTGGCAAAGTGCACTATATATAGATATATTGTTAACAGCAAGAGTGTTCAGTAAAGTAATATCTACAAAACCATCACCATCATCAAAAACACAATTTTGTCATTAATCCATCTGTGTCCTTAAAAGTTTGATTAATATGCACATAGACAAAGGTGCGCGACACAGACTCTTTAAACCTCTAGTTTATAGTATGCAAAACATTGTAACTGTTGCTTCGTGTAGTTTATATATTAACTTCTTTTGCTATTTGTTTGTTTTTTTATATTATTTTGCTTTTGCTTTTTTTTTTGTTGTTGTTATTTTTATATTTTTACAAACTAAGTGCTTTTAATAAAACAAAAATATCGTCTTTATATAATTCTATTTTGGTTTAGATTTGTGTTCATTGTGGGGAGATTAATACAATGTTATACAAAACATGTAGTTCAATGCATCATAAATCAATAACAAATACATGATATTAGACATTGTCATTTCGTACGGTGTTATATAAATAGAGAACTTCTAATAGGACAAAGGAAATCCAGACAAATATTACACAAATGAGGAATACATACACGAAAATATAATCATATCGTTTTGGCTGATATTCCATACGTGTTTTATCACAATCAAATGATAATCGACATTTTAATATCATCTAATTTATAATTACCTAGGATTCAATGAAAACTAGCTTCTGTGGGTAATTTATACAAATGTTTTTATTGACCAAGCAGTTCCATTATATCATCTAATCTGCACGGCTCGGGTGCCCCTATTTAACCCAAATGACGTAGAAGTAAATCATTCCATACATATCGAAAACAAAACGATTTAGCTTTAAAAAATAATAATCAATTTAAGCACCAGTAAACGTCAATTGGACTTTATTATCCTGACTAATTAGATATAAGAATATGTGGTATGAGTGCCTATGAGACAACTCTCCATCCAAGTCCCAATTCGTGATAGGTTACCAATACAGGTCAAATATATGAAAAGAAAATTTGGTTTGATTGCCAATGAGACAACTCTCCACAAGAAAAATGACACAGAAATTAAAAACTGAAGGTCAACAATACGCAAAGTCCACACCGCATAGTCAGCTATGAAAGGCCCCGAAATGACAATGTAAAGCAATTCATACGAGAAAACTACCGGCCTAATTTAAGTACAAACAAAGAACGAAAAACAAATATGGAACACATAAACAAACGACAACCACTGAATTACAGGCTCCTGACTTAGAACAGGCACATACATATAGAATGTGGCGGGGTTAGACATGTTGGCGGGATCCCAACCCTCACCCTAACCTGGGACAGTGGTATAACAGTACAACATAAGAAAAAACTATCAAAATCAGTTGAAAAAGGCTCAACTCATCACATGAATATACAAGAAGACTTGGACGGGTACTTGTACATCCCAATAACAAAAAGACACTAGCTACAGATCTGAAAATACTCGCAGTTAAGTGACAGCTAGTTCAAAGCCACTAACAACTAATAAAAAAAAATCATGCATCTAAGACACAGTGATGTCTTCAGCACTGAGCATTGGCTCACACCTTACAGCAAGCTATAAAGGGTCCCTAAAATGACTAGTGTTAAACCATTCGAACAGGAAAACCAACGGTCTAATCAATATAAACAACAGAATCGAGAAACATTTATCAACCAAATCGACAAACGACAACAACTGAGTATCAGGTTCCTGACTTAGGACTGTTCTAGGTATTCTGGAACAAAACAATACTAACTATGTATATGCATGTAGTAAGCAGATAAACGTAAAGGAAACAACCAGCCAATGGTACAAGAAATCAAACGATATCACTACGACAGCTTAAAGTTAAATGTCACCAAATATTGTCACTGTAATTTAAGTTACTATGGTTAATTAGGAGTAATGTCTGCAAATATCATATAAAAATGTCAAGAAATAAGTACCAAATATTTCTCCTTGTTTATCTATTTTTAAACTTGAAGAGTTAAACAAATCTGCACCTAAATATACATATAATCTACTTTGGTCGGTTGCCAGGGAAGCATTAGACCAGTTACTTTTTACTTGCATCTAGCTATATACTAGAGTGCCAACAATGGTTTTGACATGTGGATTTTTCACTTATTAAAGTTAAAGAGGTATATATTCCCAGAGCCCAATTGTCGACCTAGGTCAATATCCCTAAATGCGTCTCAAAATGAGGCACGACAAGTTGTGTGTAAATAAAAAAATCTCTATGTAGTGATACTGGACATTTTTCTATTTTTAACCAGTGGCTGAGCGTTACCATTGGTGTTGATTACGAAAGTAGAGGAGCAAAGAATAATTTGAGTCAACTATGTGAGCATTGGCTCACACCTTACAGCAAGCTATAAAGGGTCCCTAAAATGACTAGTGTTAAACCATTCGAACAGGAAAACCTTTCTTCATTTGTACTATTTATAGACCACCAAATTCCCCTCAGTCCTGGATAGATCTTTTTGAGGAAGAATTTAATGCAGCTCTTTCAGAAAACAAAGAGATAATTTTAATGGGGGACTTTAATATTGACTTGATTAAAATTGAGAATAAAAAATGGATCAATTTCATAAACAATTTTAATCTTCAACAACAAATTTCCACTGCAACACGTATTTGTGACAAATCTGAAACTCTAATTGATCATATTTACACTACTAATCCTGAAAATATTGTCCATTGTCATGTACCTTCATATGCTTTAAGTGACCACTATCCTATATGCTTAAATAGAAAAATCAATATAAAGATAAAAAAAGAAAATCATATCGAAATAAAGTATAGGTGTTTTACAAAATTTAATGAAGATGCCTTTTGTACAGACTTACATCAAACCCCTTTTCATATTGTTGAAATGGAAGATGATATTGATATTGCTGTCGACAAATGGTATGAACTTTTTAATCAAGTTATAAACAAGCATGCACCAATGAAAACTAAAAGAGTAAAAACATTTAAACAAGCCGAATGGTTTAATGAGGAAATTAAAAACTCCATTCAATATAGGAATATGTATCATTCAAAAAAAGATTGGATAAACTTTAAAAAGTGGCGTAATAAAACAACGTCGTTAATATTTAATGCAAAAAAGGAATATTACCAAAACGCCATAACTAGTTCCAAAAATAGAAAAGAACTTTGGAATCATATTAAAGAGTTAAATCCAAAAGAGGATAATATTTTCCCACCTAAAATGCAGTATGAAAATCAAACGGTTTATAACAACCAAGATATTGTAAATACTCTTAATGTTCATTTTTCATCCGTAGCTGAAAAACTTATTGGAAATAATACTTCAGATATGGATTTTTCTATGCTACAAAATTTTACTAGTGAAAAATTAAAGAAAACTGAAAATTTTCATTTAAAACTCATTTCCATTGGAGAGGTGTGTTCTCAACTAAAACATCTTAATATTAATAAATCCGCAGGTTTAGATGGAATAGGTCCCAAATTTTTAAAGTTAAGTGCAGAAATAATATCCCCATCATTAACTTTTTTAATAAACAAAAGTATAACTTCAAATCGTTTTCCGCAAAAATTAAAACTTGCAAGAGTAACTGCTATACATAAGGGAGGACCAAGAGATATTCCCTCAAATTATCGTCCAATTTCTATTTTCAATACCATATCTAAAATTTTCGAAAGACATGTATGTACACAGTTATATGAATTCCTTAACAATAAAAAATTGTTACATATCGCCCAGTCAGGTTTCAGACAAGGTCATTCCTGCCAAACAGCGCTAACTAAACTAATTGACGAATGGTTAAAATATTTAGATAATGGAGAAATAGTTGGTACAATGTTTTTAGATTTCAGTAAGGCTTTTGACCTTATTAACCATGCCATACTTCTAGAAAAGTTAAAATTTTATCATATCGGAAAACATATAATAGATTGGATAAAATCATATTTGTCTGACAGACAACAAGAAGTCCAATACGCTAACATTAAATCTGATAAATCGTTTGTAAAGTATGGAGTGCCTCAAGGTTCTATTTTAGGTCCGCTGTTATTTTTAATATATATAAATGATTTACCACTTCATGTTAAACAATCCAATATGGATTTATATGCTGATGATTCAACATTGCATTTTCATGATAAAAACATTGAAAAAATAAACAGCATATTGCAAAATGATTTAAATGCTATACAATCTTGGTGTAACAATAACAGTATGAAAATCAATGCACAAAAAACTAAGTGTATGAAATTGGGTTCAAAACAAAAACTTAAACAACTATCAGAATTATGTATTACCGTCAACGAAACATGTATTGAGAATGTCCATTCTTTCAAATTACTTGGAATAGACATTGATGAAAATTTAAGCTGGGAAGATCATGTTGATCGTATATGTAAAATTATCTCATCTAAAGTATCACTTTTATATAAAATTAAAGTATATTTGCCAATGCACACAAGGCAACTATTTTATAATGCATATATTCTACCATATATAGACTATTGTAGTTCAGTTTGGGGAAATTTATTACAAAAAGATTCAGATAGAATCATAAAACTTCAAAAAAGAGTAGCAAGAATTATACTGGAATGCGATATTTCTATTCCATCTAATTTCATGTTTTCTTCTTTAAAATGGCTATCTTTTACCAAAAGAATAAAATACCAACAATCAATTCTAATGTATAAAATCGTAAATGGGCTAGCACCTGATTACTTAGCAATACTAAATATTGATGATGTGCAACGCCACAACTTACGATCTGTCTCTAATAATGATCTTTTTGTTCCAAGACCAAATACAAATTTTTATAAAAAATCTTTTCATTATTCTGCAACCAAAGTATGGAATAATTTACCACTCGAAATAAAGAAATGTCCTAATGTGGAATTATTCAAGAAACATAGTTATAATCATTTTCTTGAAAATTATATGCAATTCAACTAATTTGTTTTCCTCTAACAAAACTATATCAAATATTGTCATTTATTACCCTTTGTATATTTCAATGATTGAATTGTGTATATACTAGTAATATATATTGTAAATTAATGTATGAATGTATGAATGTTAACTGTATGCATGTATTTTGTTTGAGGGCCTCAATGAAAATTAGACTATTTCTAATTGAGTTACCCTCTTTAAATAAAGAATTTATTATTATTATTATTATTATTATTATTAAATGTGTTCAAAGTATTAAATATTCCAAGAACTTATTGTGTTAAAAAAGGGATTTTTAACCATAAGGAGCCGCATCACGAAAGGATTTTCGGGGAATGCTAATTTACGGAAAAAATAATCTAACTTCGTACTCAGAAAATTTAACCACATATGTGAAATGTCTCTGCTTCGATACTACATTTGTATCAAACATACATATCCAAGTTTACGATATGGACTGAGCAATAGGAGCACATGTTACCGCTATGGAGAAACAATTGCGCATATTGCCCCACCTATGGTGCAGATCATCTGTCAGTTACCCCCTTAGCCCGGCTATATATATTGGCCATTCCTCTTCATTTGCACAAACCATTTTAGTGCAAGTTTTGTAAAATATATTATATATTATAATATATCAATTCTTTTATGAATCAAAGTAAGGATTGGTAGTCTTACCATACCCAATTCTGACGTAGGTTGTGGTGATATCAGACAAACACGGAATCCTTTTTCCAACTTTGATAAAAATAACTAACGGTTATTTACAGTAGGCATATCATGGTATGCACAGCATGTTAAATTTAAGAAATGACACATTTGAATAAACTGCTATAAATAGTCCTTCTTTTCCTTTCTTGTTGAAATGATAATAGTGCTATGCTACTATTTCTACAATTACCTTTAATTACAAAAACAAACTAGCTTATATACAATAATCAAAAGAACATTCTTAACCATTTATACATAACTAGTAAATTGATAAACAATCTATAACCATCTATACATAACTAGTAAATTGATAAACAATCTAGTATTCAAATAACTGGGTAAATTCTGGAATTTTCAGAAACATAAATAAGTTCTCAAAAATAATGTCTTGAACCTCTGGCCTTTGTTGGTCTTGTATGAATTTCTATTTGAGTTTCTTTTATATATTCCAGAGTTAAGTATGTCGTCCTTTATTACAAAACAAGTATACGTTTTTATTTAGGGGCCAGCTGAAGCACGCCTCTGGGTGTGGGTATTTTCTCGCTGTATTGAAGACCTATTGGTGGCATTTCTTTTCTGGTCTTTGGTCGGGTTGTTGTCTCTTTGACACCTTCCCTATTTCATTCTCAATTTTACAATAACTTTCTTTATCTATCTAGAATATTCCAGCATGAATTATTCATGGATTTTCAACTAACAATGTCAAATAAAGGTCAATTGTCTCTGTAGTTGCTTACTTTTCGCAACATATAGGGTTCTACTGTAAGTGTATCATTCATCATGCTCATTCAAACCTTCACAATACAAAATAAATTCAATCACGAGTAAAGCAGGATAGACATTTCAGCATGTACTCTAGTCACGAAGTTTTTTATATTTTCAAAACTGATTTTACTTAATTAGAAATACGAATATGGGGTATAACTTCTTTATATATCTACCATAGACCAAATAACGAGACCTTCAGCAATGAACACCCTTGTGGCGCAAATAAACGTATACACACCAAGTTAAATTAAACTAGAACAACCTTTCATGGCAAAAAGGCCAGGTTGATTACACTCATTAAAGGGGCACTAGCTGTAAAATTCATGTTCACCGATTTGACTAAAATTCTCATATTTTATTTATAACAATGTAAACATTTATCCAAACTATTAATACTAGTCTAAAACAAATAATGAACAGGGCATAGGAATGATAATAGTTACGTTGCTTCGTTACATGTGCGTTTTAGTCTAGACGCAATCGAATTAACTATCGAGATTACCTCGAAAGTCATCCGATGATTTTTCTAGGTCTGTTTAATTTCAAATTATAGATTAAAACTATATGTTTATCATCGTTTTTACCAGTATAAGAATGATTTTTTTGTGGATCCAATCAGTCAATCAAATGGTTACCTTTGTTTCACTTTCAATGTTGAAATTGTTTTCCTTTAAATAACTTTACACATACAATTCACGTGCTAAGGGGTTAAATTGAAGTTCACATTAATACGGATTTAATGATAAAATCGGATATTTTTTTTTTCATTTAAGAATTGAATGCTTCTTTTTGTAAATTTATTGGGGTGTAAAAGCGTTGACCGAAGTACAATTTGTATGAAGCGCGGAAGCGCTTCATTCTAAAAATGTACGCACGGTCAACGCTTTTTCAACCCTATAAAGTTACAAAAAGAAGCATTCAATACTTATAATTACATTTATTAGCTAGGATCATGATTTTTATCAAGTTTTATTTAATTCACCTGTGCACTTTATTGTGGGACCTCGTGTCATCATGAATGATAAATTTTATTGTCTAATGCAATTGCTTACGGAATAACATGTGATGTGCAGTTAGCCAATCAGAATAACGTATTATAATGAAACATACATCTAATGTAATTATAAAGTATTGTTGCTTTGTTTCCTATTATTTCGACTCATCCGTTTCCCTGTAACCTCATTGGGATTTGATTAAAAGCGTGTTAATTTTTTTACATTCATGTACAAGTCTTGATTTTTGTCGAGCCTGCGCCAATAACTTAGCAAATGTGAGACACAGCTATCTTAGATTCCTTCGCCGGCAATGGCGTCGTCGTCAGCATTTTGGTTCAGTCTTTGGTTAAAGTATTTTCAGACAATAATAAAACCTTTATAGATTTTTATGTAATTTGGACAGAACACTTTTCTATAACATGTATAAGCAAACGACTCCATTTAGTATAATTATATATAATAGAACATTTTGAAAATATTTATTTTCGTTCTTGTTATTTTATTTAAAAGTACTGACATTGAAAATTTACATCGAAAAATGTGTAAAAAAGTATTTTTCACCGACTTTGATTTCAAGATATAACAATATTCAAAAACGAACATAGACTTATTAAAAAATACATTGAATACATGTATACATGTATGGCGGAAATCCGCATTTTTTCTACACTTTTCTGATACTACATGATTCGTTAATAGAAAAATAATAAACTCGTGACGGCGTCATATTTACTTAACATGATGATACTACTTAAATTATATCTAATGAAGTGCATATGCAATGCATTTTCTGAAGTTGGCCAAGTAATTGTACAGGACAGTCCCAAGTACAGGAAACTCGCAAGCGATTGTGCAGTCAATTAAAATTCCCGAAATAGAGATAATGAATATATTTGGGTTTCTACCTACCTACCTAAGTCTACCTACCTAAGTGTTTCCAAACGCAGGAAATCAGCTTGCTCCTCTATATTTGGCTCTATTTCAATGTCACTATCACTGTTGTTTACTGTGCTACCAACGATCATGAAGTTGTAATCTACTGTGTAGTCATAAATCATAGGATGTTCTTTCCAATATTTATCTAGTCTTCGTTCGAATGTTTTAACGTTTTTGGCAGTTACAATTGTCTCAGGAAAACTGTTCCCGACTTCCACTACTCTGTTGGTAAAATAATACTTTCTAACATCCAGCCTGCTCCTGTTCCTGACTAACTTCAATGAATGCCCTCTTGTTGTTGAACCACTACTTAATGTGAAAATACCACTTGATGCCCTTTCATCATAGATGTGATTGAGAATCTTGTACGTCTCGATCATGTCTCCTCGTAGTCTATGATATCTAAGTGTTGGTAATTTCAAGAGTTTTAATCTGTCTTCGTATGATAGATCTTTCAAGTTTGGAAGCATTTTTGTAGCCCGTCTTTGTACGTTTTCGACTGATTCAATATCCTTTTTCTTAAACGGACTCCAAACACTGCTTGCATACTCTATATGTGGTCTAGCTAGTGCTTTGAATAGTAAACAGAAACTCTTGTAGTCTAAATACTTAAATGACCTTGGGATTAGTCCTACTAGTTGGTTGGCTTTGTTAACCTGTGTTTGTATATGCTTGTCAAATTTAAGCTTAGAGTCTATGTTTACACCTACATCTTTCTCACATTCCACAGTTTCAAGAGTTGTTTCTGCACCATCATATGTTGGCATCTTGTGTCTCCCATCTTGGTTCTTCGTTTGTTTCGTGGATATTGGCAGTACTTTGCATTTATCTGGCTGGAACCGTAACAGTCATTTCTCCCTCCATCTGAACAACTTGTCTATATCTTGTTGAACTATGTCTATATCATTAGGGGTTTGTATATCTCTATATAATTTTGTATCGTCTGCGAACATAAATACCTCAGAGTCCACACATAAGGGTAAATCGTTTATAAAAAGAACAAACAGTATTGGTCCGAGAACTGACCCTTGTGGTATGCCACTAGTTACAGTATGCCACTGTGAATAATTTCCATTAACTTGTACTCTTTGCTTTCTACCATGTAAGAAGCTCTGGACCCAGTTACATGTTTGGTTACTAATTCCATACGATTTTAACTTGTTAATTAAACGCTTATGTGGAACCTTATGGAAGGCATTCATAAAATCAGTGTAGATAGCATCAATAGATCCTCCATTATCTAGAATTTCAGTCCAATGGTCTAGTACTTTTAACAGTTGTAAACCTGTTGATCGTCCCCCGATAAATCCAATTGTCTATCACTAAATAGGCCGTATTTGTTCATATGGTCAACAATTCTCTTTCTTATTAATTTTTCCATGATCTTACATATAATACTTGCGAGGCTAACTGGTCTGTAGTTCGACGCAAGCTTTTTTTTTATCTCCCTATTTAAACAACGCTGTTATCTGACCAATTTTCCAACCTTCTGGTACAATACCGGTTGAAAGAGAACTATTAAAATCATTAAAAATGATATAAAGTGGAATGTCAATTATATCTGCAAGTTCATATAAAACTTTAGGATGTACCTGGTCAGGCCCTGGTGACTTTGACGTATTTAAGTTTTTAAGTAATTTGTTAATTTCTTTTGGTTTAAAGACTTCATCACTAGACGGTTCATCGTACTTAATATCTTTTAAAAAAGTTTCATCCTCATCATCTTCTTTAGTGAATACACTTGTGAAAAATTCGGCAAGTATTTCAGCCTTATCAGTGCCATTGCTTGCAATAAACGTTTTGCCATCTCTTTTATCGTACTGGGACAATGTATTTTTTTGAGATTGTTCCCTTTTTAAGTGTTCTGGTTTGTCAGTGTCATAACATTATTCTGTCAAGCAGTGTGTTTTGCAATGTTATTGATTAACAGGAAAATGTTTATTTTTTTATTTTTATCAATTGTCAAACAATTTAAGTTAAGATAATACTAAGGGTTGAAAAATGTCCTTATTCTGTAAATTTGTTACTTCCGTAATGCATGTGCAATGTAACTTCCGTAATGTCTGTACAATGTACGTATTGATTTTAACAAACAACCATGTTAGGGTGTATTACTTAGACTTATGTTAAAATGATCTGTATTTCCATTTATAAAATTTCAAATGGTTATTCAATGTATCGTCAATCAGACTAATTTTATTTAATGTACACAGATAATTAGGATAAACTATTACAAATAAACGTTGGGGTTTTTGCAAGGTTGTCATTAACTTTGTACGGAAGCCGATAAGGGCCATTCAAAAAAAAAATTTTATGTCGTAAATACGACATAGCATGTCGTAATTTCGACATAACATGTCGTTATAACGACATCGCTATGTCGTAATTTCGACATAATATGTCGTTATAACGACAAAGCATGTCGTAATTTCGACATAACATGTCGTTATAACGACATCGCTATGTCGTAATTTCGACATAATATGTCGTTATAACGACATCGCTATGTCGTAATTTCGACATAACATGTCGTAATAACGACATCACTCTATATATTAAAGAATATGTATTATGATTGCCAAGACACTAAATGACACAGAAATTAACAACTATAGGTCATATCATAATGCCCCCAATAACTAGAAAAGCCCCCGCATAATCAGCTATAAAAGAGGGACGAAAGATACCAGAGGGAGAGCCCCCGAAATGCTGTGTGGCAGACAGTGTTATTAATTAATAATTAGCTCCCTTGGTAAAACTCCAAATTTCATATTTAATGTATTTCATTGTTAAATAATTTACATGAAGCTGAATAAGTATATATCTGTTAATTGCATAGATTTTGCTATTTGAATTCATTGATTAAAGATATTTATTTATATTGTAAAGTTTAACATTTGTATCGTCGCAAAATCTTTGGTCACCTTCTTTGGTTACCTTCTGTGAGAAACTTATATATTTTATAGATCCTGATTGAAAGTAATAAGAAACCGACCTCTCAAGGCAAGCAAAGCTTTCCACCTTTTTAATGAAGAAGCACCTTTTTAATGAAGAAGCGAATAACTTCATTGGTGGTTGTAATGAGGGTGGATGGACGTATCGATTGCGCTGTATTTACTGTCAAACGATGGGCACGATGTTCCTGAAACACGACGTTACACATATATATAAAAAGCGGCGTCGAAGAGGGTTTTTGATTAATTTTTGCAAGTTTTTTTCGTTTTTTTATATGTTGGTTGATTTATTCATTATATTACAAAATTTTTAAAATTTCTGATTCTGGTTCTGTTCGTTTTGTGATGTCATTTTATCATAAATTACCTCAAGTTGTGGAAATCTATTTAATAATGTTTACCCTTTAAGTTATTTCAACTAAAAATGCATTACTGTCGCAAGTAATGTGGGAAAGAAAGATGGGACGGAAGTAGATATAGGAAGATGTGGTACAGTTTTCCATAAAAAAGATATATTTTTTTAGATGTACGAAACTATTATCATAATTTTTTATGATGTTTAACTTTCAAGGTGCATATCATCTGTCATTGTAAAATTTCTATATCTTAACTCAACCCCAATACAAATATATCTGACACTCTGCAAGTAAATAGAACATTTTTACCCTTGGTTAAATTTGAATAGAATTGTATTTTCCCTGGTACATAAGTTGTCGAAATACACCCCTTCAGTTACTTGAACCTACGCTTGAGAATTATTTCCGCAAGTCATCTATAGTGTTTAATTTCTGATATACATGAAATATAGTAATCTACTCCTGGATCGTCCGCGAAAACGGCTTAAATAATCCCGGGTTTTTTAAAATTCGATGAAACGGTTTTCGTCGCTGTTTGGGATTTGTCTTTCAATTACTAGTACCTCCATTTCATGCACAAGTTTATATTGACGAAAAGTTCCGGCTTCGCTAGTACAGGAATTTATTTCATCACGACAGTTATAACATGAATAGCAGGACAAATCGCGAAGTAAAACACTCCGTGAACTGGTATAAGTCTTTTAATATTGGTGATTGCACCTTACTGAAGTGACGACTTTAAATGATCTATGGAGTACTTCCACAATATAAATTTCAATTCGAATTTTACATTTAGAGGACTGTCTTGGTGTCTAAAATTTGTCTTTGCAATAGTTGGACGAAGTTCATGTAATGAGATGTTTTTCCCCATTTCACCATTCTTTTAAATAAATCGTTAAAAGCTATAAACGATCAATAAATATTTCAAAATTTAAGCTGTGTCGAACCTATGTCCCCGGGTGGAGTCTATAGCAACATGCGCTATTCTTTTTTTCCGGCAGTAATCATCAACCTGTTTTTCCAAATTTCATAACTTAATAAGAAAAGAATCTTGGCATTTTTTACTTTTCGTGTATCTAACTTTTGTTTTGATTAATTATAAAAAATACGCGTTAACTGCTTTAAAAAATGAAATATCAACTTGGACAAAATGGCTACCGTTTGAAAAACGACTGTGTAGAGAAGATTTTATTGAATCAGCAATATTTAAACTCACGAACAATGAGGCAAATATTTGTACTTTTGTTAGATATTATTATTGTCTTACTCTTTTTATTCATTTTCTGCTACTTACAAAATTCACGTTCAGTCGTTGAGATGACGAAAAACGTCGTTGGACATTTTTCTTATTCCCGCTTAATATGAAGCCACCGAGTCAAATAAAATTTGGCAAAAATAACGGCTTTAACGCCACAAAGAACCGACACCTGTCGTTGTTCCTGCCAAGTATCAAGAAGATCAGAGAATAAGAAATAGGATCACTATACATAAGATTTAAAACAGTTTTTCATAAATGTAACGTTGGACATCTGTTTTTTTTCACATAACTTGGCTAATCTAATCATCAAATATACTAGATATTACTTAGTATATATGATCAAGAGCTGTAAAAACATAATTTGAAACATATATTGAATTTGTTTTAATATTGGTTCGTGTTTTCTAACATTTTTATTTTGTTTTGCGGATGAAATTTCGAAGATTCTGTTTTAAATCCTAGAGGTTGGAGGAACATCGTGTCCAACGTTTGAAAGTAGAAAGAGAGCAATCAATATTTCAATTCACCCTTATTACACGAAGGCATGTAGTTAACGCTTGTTTATAGGTAGGAATGTATTATCAGTCCTCATATAATTCCACACAAAATTGCTTGAACAAGTAGAAGGTTTAGAAGACCTAGACTGACTGTGCATCTCTTCCACGGTCGGTATCAGTATCTATAAATTATATAAGTTTCTCACAGAAGGTAACCAAAGAAGGTGACCAAAGATTTTGCAACGATACAAATATTAAACTTTACAATATGATTAAATATCTTTAACCAATGAATCCAAATAGCAAAAGCTATGCAATTAACAAATATATACTTATTAAGCATCATGTAAATTAATCAACAATGAAATACTTTAAATATGAAATTTGGAGTTTTACCAAGGGAGCTAATAATTAAATAATGTTAACACTGTCTGCCACACAGCATTTCGGGGCCTCTCCCTCTGGTATCTTTCGTCCCTCTTTTGTAGCTGACTATGCGGGGGCTTTTTTAATTATTGGGGGCATTATGATAACATATAGTTGTTAATTTCTGTGTCATTTAGTCTCTTGGCAATCATAATACATATTCTTTTATATACATAGCGATGTCGTTATTACGACATAGCTATGTCGTTAAAACGACATAGTGATGTCGTTATTACAACATGTTATGTCGAAATTACGACATAGCGATGTCGTAATAACGACATAGCGATGTCGTAATAACGACATAGCGATGTCGTAATAACGACATGCTATGTCGTAATTACGACATGCTATGTCGTAATTACGACATAATTTTTTTTTTTGAATGGCCCTTATCGGCTTCCGTAACTTTGCAAGTGGACAACTAAGAAGAAAAGTCGAAATCGCATACGGGGTGGTAAACTAAAAACAAATTGATTCCTATCGATCTAATAGTATTGGATAAAAGTAATAAAAATCGGGTTTTTTTTTTTAATTATGATCAAAAGGAAATTATTCCACCAATGCATGTGTATATAGATAACGATAAGTCTGCTATGCATGATTTTTTTTTTTGCATTTATCACAAATCCATAAAACATAATCGAGACAAATTCATTCAGTGGAAACTTGGCCTGAACTACTTTTCGTGCTTTATCGCCGAAGATGACCAAACGTTACTATATACTAAACAATCAGCACAGAGTCATAGACCAATTGCAAAGTAAGTGATACGCCAGGCATGCGATAAAGCGAAGTTTAAATTTATTCCGATGCATTTTCGGTTTGTTAATTTTTACCTTAAAAAAAAATATATCTTTATTCTCAATAAAATATATACATAGGTATAGAGAAGTACGGAGCCCCGCTAGGGACATTTTGTGCGCAAACTATATTATTTTGTGCGCACAATTTATTTAAGTTGTGCGCACAATATATTTGTTTTTCTTTGCATGTCCCTAGCGGGGCTCCGTAGGGCTCCGTAGAGAAGACAAATTTTAAACTTTATGATAACAGTTGTTAAATAATTTGTTGTAATAATTTTATCAGAAGCATTGGACACCTTTGAAATTGTGTATCTTTTCTTTTGTCATGGTTTTTCCTCACACTTGCGTTGTGTGATTTCCGATATAACACGTCCATAACATATGTAAATCTAAATATTTTGCTTGGCAAGAGTATATAAAAAAGTGAGTAAATGAAGATTTCTTATTAACCATTTGTATCCTTTGTGTTTATCCTTGACAGCAAGCTTCATTGACCAGTATGTTGTCGCATAATGAATTTCTACCAATAAATTTCTTCTTGACAGTTACAACTTTTGCCACGACATATAGTACTTTGAATGTGTGGAACTAAAACTGATTAAACATTAAAGTGTGCTCTAGGAGAGAACAAGAACTAAATTTATAAGCAAAGTATGTCTGAATTAATAGCATGCAAATCAATAGGATTCTGAGATTCGCGTCCATCAATAATAAATAATTGTAATAAAGTTCTAACAATTTATAAAAAATTCTCTTTTATTGACGATCCCGCCGGCCAGAAAAAATCCAACAAAATATCGGTACCCTGTGTTCAAAATCCTATGCCCGAAAGTACGTATCTAAAGTCATAATTTGAACAGTATACCTTAAATCTTATAAAATTAAAGGGATGCATGAAATTACTTTACCGTGTATTATGTGTATCAGTACAATCCGCAAACAATGGTTCATACATGAGCAAAAACATGTACAAATATCATAAAAAACCTAATGAATTAAAAAAAACTAAAAAAGAAACGATATAAAAATCGTTAAGAAGCTTGACTGTACCAGTGTAAGGTAGAGAGTGATAACTACATGCATATGCATATTTCCTGCTCAATTATTACATGTACATGTATACATGTATGTATATTTGATTAATTAAATGATTATTCAGCCGGACAACATGTACAATATTTTCCTTTCTATTGTGAAATGCGGAAAATTTTAAAAATGATACGTCACAATGTGGTTTATTGTTAAAAGAACTATTGTTGTAATGAGGGTTGTTCACAATTATAAATAATTTAATTTTGGATGTAACGCGTCTTCTGATTGGTTGACGTTATTTTGTTATGAGCCTATAGACATAATTTAGTCATGTGACCGTGACGTCATCAACGTTTTTTGATGGTTTTCTACGGTTTAAAATGTAATTTAGAATTAAATTATAAGAAATGACTGTAATATTTTTTTCTGTCTATTCGATATAACATAAAAAATGTGGTGCACACTGTTAAATAACCCGCTACGCGCGTTATTCAGTGTGCACCAAATTTTTTATGTTATTTCTTCATAGACAGAAAAAATATTACAGTCATTCCTTAAATAGATCCGTTTACCATTTGTATTCTTAATCAATATCTTACTTTTATAATAAATATAAAAAAAGAAGATGTGATATGATTGCCAATGAGACAATTCTCTACAAGAGACCAAAATGACACAGAAATTAACAACTATACGTCACCTTACGGACTTCAACAATGAGCAAAGCCCATTCCGCTTAGTCAACTCAAAAGGCCCTGAAACGACAATGTAAAACAATTCAAACGAGAAAACTAGCAGCCTTATTAATGTACAAAAAATGAACGAAAAACAAATATGTTACACATAAACAAACGACTACAACTGAGTTACAGGCTCCTGACTTGGGACAGGCACATACATAGAAAATGCAGCGGGGTTAAACACTTTAGCGGGATCCCAACCCGCCCCCTAACCTCGGACAGTGGTGTAACAGTACAACATAAGAACGAACTATACAAATTAGTTGAAAAAGGCTTAACTCATCAGATGGATAAAAATACAAATACTACAAATACACGTGGACGTCTACAAATACAACATTGTACAAGTTGTCTTTTCAATTTTTTATGATTATGTAAACATGGTATATTTCAAAAAGTATGTTGACACATTGAGTTAACATGATGTTCAATTCAAAGTCGTAAATATGAGCAACCATGTGCACCTGCTTTATTCTATTTGATTGATTGTGTACACTTCCAAATATTCTTCAAATCTTAGGGGATGAAATTCATTTAGAATCACCAACATTACCCTTAAAGTACAAATAAAAATAAAAAATGTATGTCAACAACTGACAGGAAGTTTGAATATCATTTTATACACAATTTCCAGTATATTACATGGACGTGTCTTTAAAACGATATCATGGATATGTAGAAAAAAATATGTCGATAAGTGAACTTGTAGATACATAACATTCCAATGTTACGTTTAAACTTATTTACTATCATTTTATTACCGTGTACCCACTTGAATATATTATAATTTATGTATAGTAAAGATAAATACTTCTTTTTTTTATCTTCAACATCTAAAAGCAAATGAAAACGGTGTTATCAAATGAATCCTTGTTGATATTGCTAAGGGCCAAATGTACTATACATACTGTACGAGTATATAACTAAATTGTAAAAACAATATTATATTAATATTCAGAGCTTATGTAAAAAGCGGCTGATGTTATGATTTTTTATTTACAACTAAAAATTACATTTAAAAGGAATTTTTATTCGCAATAATTGTCAGAAAAAAACGAAAATCTCATCTTATATATATATACATCTATATATTTATTAAGAAACTACCCCTTTACAACGGGGGCACTTGTAGGCAGGGTACCCACAAATGCGTCTAAGAGCATATACAATGAATAATGTGCAATTAAATAAAATACACATAGGACAATATCAAAGTTAAAAATTAATTCTCTTTTAAAACAAGTCAACATTCATGTAAAACATAACAACATTATATATCAATATAAAATCTCAACATTTAGAGATCACATCAATTAAGTTGCACATATAAATCACAGTTAGCTTAATTTTCTAAAATTGAAGATCTGTAAGTGTACATTTTCCTCAACATCTTTTTACTAAAAGTGTCAACATGTTTACAAACATTTGGAACAACCTTATAAAAATATTCACCTAGCAGTATGTTTATTTTTTCGTAGGACGGTAACTCTGTGAAGCAAAAGTCGGGGAAGTTAGTACTTAGGTACTCATTTATATCGGCAAAATACTTATTTCGTATAGGAGAATATTCAGAACATTCGAGAACGAAATGTTCAACTGAATCCTCAGATTTCCATGAACACCTTTGACAAATGGTAGTCTCGGACATATTCATTTTATACAAAACTTCATTTATGGGTAAACAATTTGTTCGTGCTAACAATTTTAACCTTGTAGACTTAAAATCGAGCAAGTTTGACAAATAAGGCTGTCTACCAGACGCAAGGTTGAATTTGGAGAACGCATTAAGACTGCTTTTATTTCTTATGACTTGAAATTCTCTTTCACGAACAAACCTTCCAAAAAAAATGTTTGAAAATATTCAGGTTAACATTTGAGTTGTAAACATGATCAAGACCAACAGAATTAAACACATTTTTCATATACTGGAAAAAACGTTAGTTTTCTCGTTTGAATTGTTTTACATTGTCATTTCGGGGCCTTTTATGCTGACTATGTGGTATGGGTTTTGTTCATTGTTGAAGGCCGTACGGTAACCTCAGTGGCGGATCCAGGGGAAGGTTCCAGGGGTTGCATTCCCCCTTTTTGTTGGACGATCAATGCATTTGAATGGGGACATATAGTTGGACCCCCCCCTCCTTTGTCCTGGGTTGGGACCCCCCTTTTTTAAATGGCTGGATCCGTCCCTGAACCTATACATGTAGCTACATGTATAGTTGTTAATTTCTGTGCCATTTTGGTCTCTTGTGGAGAGTTGTCTCATTGGAAATCATACCACATCTTCTTTTTTTTTTATATTAAAACTAACAAATCAATGTTTAAATATTCATTTGAAAAGTAAAATAATCCTTTTAATAAAAAAATAAAAAAACTTGTTTTTCAATTCTTGCCATCCTGATCTTGAATTGTAAAAAGTCTCTTAATACTTGTCGATATTGCATGCCACCTTTCATACATGTACATACATATATAAACAGCCCACTTCACTTGTAATTATCAACACATGTATAATTTTCATCTAATAACATCTTGGATCAAATGTATTTATATCCGGTATGGATAGGCCATTGAAAAGGATTACTCATATTCATTTCCCTAAGTTTGAAATAGGAACGAAAGTGAAACGTTCTTCTTATCAACATAAAGATGTCGTTCGTTCAAACAGAGTTAAATATATATTGCGTGTTTATTGTTACAGAATGACTTTAAACTTTTAAAATGTAAACATTATAGTATGGTCTACTTCACAAGCAAAACATTTAGTGACGGACTTTATAATTACTTCCTTGTTCACTTCACAGAAATGAAGGAAAGACAATGTTGGGAATAATTTTCTTACTGAGTCTTAGTGTGTACGTTTCTGCTAAAGGTATGTAGAATAGTTAATAACTGAAGCATATTCACGATGTTGATTTAATCGTATGCATGATGAAAATACACGTCAATTTAAAAATAAAACCCTTTTTTTGTAGAATATAGAAATGGAAACTAGTGGCTCAACCGAGGGCTCAATGAGCCTGTGTTGCTCACCTTGGTCTATGTGCATATTCAAACTAGAGGCTCAAACGAATATGCGTCGCTCACATTGGTCTGTGTGCATATTCAACAAAGGACACTATGCATCATTGTAGATGAGAATAGATTTGATGACAAAGATCTCTGTTTGATCTTATATTGCTGATCATTTAGACTGTTAAGTTTCTTTTTATATTCTTTAGTTTTTGCTCATAACACAAAAGAGGGTAAAACAAATCCTCATTTAAGGACAATCACTCCTATAAAGAGTGACAGTCTACTCTATTAATTATATTTCGAAAATTTGACTTGTCAATAAATCTTTCCTTGTTGATCAGTGTTGTGATTTCAAGAGCCTATGCTAATTTTTTTATAACAAACAACACAAACAAAAACACAAAAATCGTTAAAATCGTCATTAAAAGGCAATAACTTCAATAAGTAGTCGTCTGTCGATTGTCGCCATATAGTAGATATTGTCTTTCTGATCATTAATGCTTATTGAGGTTTCTATCTATAATCTTTTATTATTTTTGAGATATAAGGCAAAAACACAAATATCTGACTTGTAAATATCCTCATCAAAGGGTAATAACTCTAATAAGGAATCAACTGACGATTTCGACAGTATGCATGTAGACGTATAAGTGGAACTTGTCTTGCTGGTCATTTTTAAATTTTGATAGTTTTATCTATCGATTTTATTTTTCAAGATAATAGGTAAAAATGTAAAAGAAAACGGATTTTTTTTTTCATTTAGGGAAATTATGTCGTCGAACCCATTACTGTAACTAGATACCTTAAATCATTATTTTGGCCACGTTTGATTTAAATTGACCCAATAGTTTCAAGAGAAGATTTTGGAAAAGTAAACGACGATGACGGACGACGATGCAATCCGGACGTAAAGGGATGAGAAAAGTTCATTTGGCCATATAGGCCTGGTGAGTTTAAAAACGGATTGTATATATATAATAAGGCTAACATGAGTAACATGCGAAGATTTTTATTAAGAATTTACCGGGCGTAATTTAACTGCATTGTATATGTACGTGTGTTAGACGATAACCATATTAGTATCCTTATACGAGTTCCTAATCAATTAGGAAATCGCAAGATAGAAAAAAAGAGGCCGAAAATATTTTTGATCGTTTGAGGAAAACAAAATAGTGTAATATATAAAACAAAGACAATTTAAATATAATTTTGTTCATAATTATGTAACAGTGGTTTGATTCCATCAGTGTTTTTTAACCGGATGATGAAAATTCTTAGAACAAGGATGATAGTTGCGCTGAAGGTGCCCAGATGTAACTTTAACAGAAACTGTTAAAAAGGAGTCACTACGCGAATTAATTTAGTACATCATTTTCATCTAAAAGTGAAAGTAGGTTACTTATTCAGGTGGCACGGTAGTATTTGCATTCCAGAATTTAGGTTGCTCTTTTGTGTACCCTACTTAGGTAAATGTATCTAAACAGTGTGATTGGACAAAAACTACAGTATCAACTGAACATACTTTCCCAAACTGAGGGATGAATCAGGTGTAGAAAAATATGAAATAATTTTACATACAGATGAAAATGAATTTTTGAGAATTTTTTTTAATTTTGTATTCACTGCACCATAAAAGACCTAAAAGTACTAGTGGCCTTAGGTTGTTGAAAATAGCAAAAAAAGTAAACGGTCGTGATACATATTAAAATTCATTTCTGAATAGTAAAATGAAAGTACTTCAGTTAACTGTGAATGAAGAATTTTTTGCAGTGTTAGAAAGTGGTGAAAATTCTAAAAAGGCTATCATTATCCCTTATGGGCCAGGAAATACTACCGTGCCACCTTCAGTGCAGCAATACCCAGTGTTTTTTTATCCACAAGCAAAAACATAACTAGGTTTTTTAATCCGGGTCCAGCGTAAAATATCCACCACTCATCATAAAGATTCTAAAGAGGCTTTTTTGAAGGGGAAAGATATAAAAAAAATATTGCTTTGTATATTTGGAGATATTTTTTTAGTTAAACTAAAACTTGCATAGTTAATCAATGTAAAAAACAAAAATGGACAAAGTAAACTATTGTTGTTCATCCAAAGAATGATCACACTAGTGTTTTGAACCCGGTATGATTTGAACGTGAGAATGGCACATTTTCTTTCTTTGTTAAAACATCCTGTCTCTCATTTTTTGTTAACAGATAATCCATTCCATCGTGTGTTTTGACTACAAATATGTCCTTTTTTGCTCTCATTCTTCTTTTATTTTACATGAATCGTCAGGATTTTTTTGCAATTTTAAGTACTGGAAACATTCCGTCTCACCCATTTTGGAAATGAGTGTTAGAACCCCGTCATACGACTTTGAATACTTTATCTTAAAATGATTCAGTAACCCTTTTCACAAAAAATCGTATATTCCTTAACAATTCAACTAAATATTTTTAACCTGTTTCCTTGAAAATTATTCTAATTTTAACCTATTAATTTATGTCAACAATAAACCGGTCTAATATATAAAAATAAATAAAATAAGAACGATATCAAGATCGACGCTTTCACACTATTTTATTTTACATCAAATAATCTCTTAGTCTAGTGAAAAAAAGTTCACCGGAATAAATACACGGTGGAATGAAATTACGCTTACAATTACACGTAATGGAACGAACATTTGATAAAGTCACTGATGGGTAAAATCCCTGTGAAAAAGTGTTTTAAATCTTAACTGATGCTTCTTTGTTTAAGACTCTGGCCATATATAATCGTTAAACTTTGATAAAAGTCATATTCAATAGGAGATATGAGTCAGATGTGGATACTATTAAAAAAAACATTCTAAAATATGCAAGAGTACATACAATCTACCATTGTCTTTTCATAGTTTAACACGTTTGACTTCTCTATCTTTTACAATTATAGTAATTCATTTTCGAAAAAAATTGCTACCGTAATTGCAAATGTTTTGTTAAATCCTCAAAACGCTTGATTTTATTTTGAACGTTAACTTATATAAATTACGTTTGGAGAACGTGTTTTTTTCACAAACAAACGACATTTAAATATCGGTTTAAATATAAATTTTGATCCTTGAATGACTGTCCGCCCGTTGAGACAACAAAATCTTGATTTAAAAACATTGTTAGTGCTAATTAAGGCAAAAGTCTGCTAGGACTAGACGACAAACTCCGATGGATGGCAAATGGCTCGTTTTACAGTGATAATAACAATATTTTCTTGTTCATTGCAAGTATCTCCTTTAACTAGATTGAAGTAAAATCACAAAAATACTGAACTTAGAGGAAAATCAATTCGGAAAGTCCATAATCACATGGCAAAATCAAATAACAAAACGGATATAGAAAGGGAAATCAACATTTAATTGACATAAAATCATATGAAGATGGAAATATTATCAATAAAGCAGGTACGATAAAGAGATGTTTTATTAAAAAAGAAGAATAATTTAATCTACAATTTAATCTTGTTTAGATAAATATTGCTTGTATGTAAAGAAATATCTATCGAACATACTAAGAACTATTTAAACGGATAGCAATATAAGATGTAAGGACGTAAATACAGAGGGAAACTATGGGATTATTTTTATGATTCTGTGTCGAAAGCTTTAGATAAAAACTTGCCTGTTTTTCTGACTGGTGATTTCAATGTAGATATGCTATTAAGCAATAATATGCCATGTAGAAGTACCGGTAGTAACAATTTGAGAAACATTTTGCAACGCTTGAATATGTACAATCTTGTCTTTGAAAAAACAAACTTTACTACCGATACAGGCACATGTATTGATTTATTTTTGACAAACAACAAAACTTGTGTAAAGTCAGTTGATATATTGTCACCTTTTTGTAGTACTCATGAACCTGTGTGTGCCGAGATTAATTTTAAAGTGAATAAAGAATATACATACAAACGTACAATTAGAAAATATGAAAATGCTAATTATAAAGATTTTGTGAGTGACTTAAACAATATTGATTGGAATGAACATTTTCATTCATGTGATAATATAAATGACATGTATTCTCAATTTTTAAATATTTATTCAACAAATGTGAATAAATATTTACCAACTAAAGTTGTTACTATACGTCCAGCTGACAAACCGTTCATGAATTCCACTATCCGTAGGAAAATGAGACAAAGAAATAGAATTCATTACAAAGCTAAAAATACTAATAATTATATTCATTGGCAAAAATTTAGAGAATTACGTAATGAGGTGATTGATTTGGTTAGACAGTCAAAAGAGCAATATAAACAAAAACTTACAAAAGAAATTACTGACAAAAATATACCACCAGGAAAGTGGTGGAGGATTGTAAAATCTATTTCTAAATTATCAAAGTCTCGTGAACCTACACCTTTTCTGAAATCTGAAGGTCAAATATTTTTACATCCGGTAAATAAAGCTGAACTCTTAAACTCTAATTTTTCAAATATTTCTAAAATTGATGTTGAGCCTGAACTTCCAAATAATGTACCAGACCCACCATTTAAAATGAAGGAAATAATTATTACAGAAGAAGAAGTTCTTTATCAATTAAAAAACTTAAATTGTAATAAACCTTCTGGTCCTGATGGTGTTTCACCTAGAATTTTGAAAGAAATTAAATCTGGTATTGTAAAACCACTTACTTTGTTATTCAATTTTTCACTGAAACTCAAAAGGGTTCCATGTACATGGAAACTTTCCCATGTCACTCCTATTTTTAAGGGAAAGGGAAGTTGTCATGATCCAGTTAATTACTGACCTATTTCGCTTACAAGTATCATATCCAAAATTATGGAGAAAATTTTATTCAAGCATTTGTTTAATTACATGAAAGATCACAATTTATTATGTAAATTTCAATCTGGTTTCCAACCAGGTGATAGTACAGTAAATCAACTAGCAAAAATATATAATACTATTATTTCCAATCTTGACCAAGGAAAAGATATTCGCTTTATTTTTTGCGATATTTCCAAAGCTTTTGACAAAGTTTGGCATGATGGTTTACTATATAAATTGAAAGTTTTTGGTATCCATAGTAATTTAATTGATTGGATTGGAGATTACCTAGGTGACAGATGCCAGAAAGTTGTTTTGGATGGGTTTTACTCATCTCAAAAAGGTACCAGTGCTGGGGTACCCCAAGGCTCGGTACTGGGTCCATTCCTTTTTTAACTTATATTAATGATATAGTGGAAAATATGAATAATCATATTAGATTATTTGCAGATGACACCTCTTTATATGCCATTATTGATGATGACTATGATACTGTATCTATGTCTTTGACTGATGATCTTGGGAGAATTAAAACATGGGCTGAAAACTGGGCTGTAACCTTTAATCCTTCCAAAACAGAAACCCTTTTATTTTCTAGAAAAGATATCAATCCTCCCCCTTTATACTTTGGCATTGGAGGGGACCAAATAAAAGAAGTTAAAAGTCACTGTCACCTAGGTCTCAACTTTGAGAGTAAGGCTAATCTGAAATCACATATAACACGCCTGGTAAACCATCTAATCTCAACCAAAATGTTGAGACGGAAAAAAGTCAATAGCCGACTGCACTGGCCACATTTACCTGCAGGAGAAAAGTCATTCCAATGTCATTTTAAATCATATTGGTCCGTGTTATACACGAAACAAATCCTAATTCAATTATCTATGGCATGACATTCTCCTATTTTACAAAAAAGTCATTGATTTTCAGTAAATTGACGAAAAATCGACCTACCCTATGTTTATTTTGGATATTTTGAACCAGAAAGACTCAACAGGAAGTGCCAGAATACTTTTTTCCGTCTCAACATTTTGGTTGAGATTGGATGGTTTACCAGGCGTGTATAAATGCAATTTATAAAAAAGCATGTTCTAGATTACATTTATTAAGACAAGTAAAATATAGTTTGGATCGAAATGTACTTATTACAATTTATACAGCATTTATTCGCCCTATTCTAGAATATGCAAACATTATATGGGATAATTGTACTTTACAAGAAGCTAACTTATTAGAAAGTGTTCAAATTGAAGCTGCTCGTATTATTACTGGTCTCCGACGTACAACTTCTCTTAAAAAATATACACTGAAATAGGTCTTGAAAAATTATCAGACAGAAGGAAGAAGCATAAAATTACTACATTTTATAAAATAAAAAATGGATTTTCTCCAAGTTATATGATAGATTTATTAGAACCTTGTTTTCTCACACCAAATGATTACAATCTTAGGAGAGATTCTCAGAATTATACCATCCCAATGTGCAGAACAGTTTCATATTATAAAAGTTTCATACCTTCTGTTGTTAAACTCTGGAATGAATTAGATACTAATGCTAAAAATGCTTTGTCGATTAACCAGTTCAAATCTGTACTTGATAAAATATATAAACCAGAGATTCCTCCTAAATATTTTTGTTCAGGTATAAGAAAATTTAATATTATTCATTGTCAATTACGAAACGATGCAAGTAATTTAAATTCTCACTTGTTTCATGATTTTTTGACAGAAGAACCTTCCTGTCCTAAATGTTTATATAAATGTGAAGACAACCAACATTATTTTTTTGATTGTCCATCATACACTATTAACAGGATCACACTCCTTGATAAACTGTCTGCTTATGGAGTTGATATTGATTTAAACTTGAAACTGTTTGGTGATCAATCTATGAGTATTGAAGACAATGTGCAAATAGTTAAGGCTGTTCATGAATATATAAAAAATTCAGAGAGATTTGTATAATGAAATGTATTTTATAGTCCAAAACCAAATTAACTTTAATTTACTTTGTATGTCTGTATTTTATATTATATTAAGCTCTTAGACCCGAACCAGCTGAAAAATAATTAAAATTGAAACAAAAGTTATAAGGAAACGACAGAACATTGAAATTAATATTATTAAAGCTAAAAAGCTAATAAATGCACCTTTATTTCTATATTACAAGATATATAAATATACAGTGCTAATTTCATTGTTTAACGCAAGCGTACATTTTAGATAAATAAATTGAATGAAAACTACGGTTCTTAATTTGTGCATTGGGATTAAAAATTCGATATGTATCATTACTTTCTTTTGTTTACAACTCTGTCTTGTATTGTTCTGGTCATACTATTTCAAATTTTCAATTTCATGACTGTATCATGTGTTTCCATAAGTTTACCATAGTACTATCATATGGTTGGGTTAAAAACTAATGGTAAACCCTAATTCTTAGTGTTTAAATGTCTAAGCTTACCGTTTTATTTTATTGACATAACTGCACAACTCGATTCTCAATTAACAGTGGTAAGATTGCTAAGAATCCTGCTCAAACTTTAGTGAAAGACGGGTTTAACTTTGCATTGTTGCGAGAGTTTATATTCTTTGTTGAAGGCAATTGTAGTGACCTACCATTCAATTGAGTTTAGTTAAATGTCTTGTGTTTCTGTCTCTGCCCTAGGTTTTCTATATTTTGCATGTGTAGTGCATCATGACATAAGACATTGTTACGTGTACCATGATGAGCTTTCGTACAGGCTGCTGTGTGTATTTTTTACATGGAACTCTTGATCAGACTTTGATTTTTTTACTCCTGACCTACATGTATGCACGTTGGATGTGTCAGCATGTTGCAGTGTGTTCAGCAGTATATTAATACCTTGACCTTGAAAGATAATTTTCAATTGACCTTGCTTCTGAATATGTGGCATGTAGATGTATTGTCATAAGATGATGAGTCTATTGGCACAAGTAACTACATGTGAGCTTAACCTTTGCCCTCAATGTAAACATTGTATATTTTGTTTGAATTGAAGGAGAATTAACTGTATGATTGGCACTCATACCACATCTTATATATATAGATATATATATATATATTTAGTTTTGTGTATACATGTACCACGATGACCCTTTTCTCAAAATCCGCTTTGTGTGGGTTTTTTTTACAAGGATATTTTAACTAGACTATGACTTTTTGACTCTTGACCTTTGCATATTGGGTGTGTCTCTTGGTATGATTACCTTGACGTCAAGTCAGGAGTCTCTGGTTTTTGTTAGTCTTGTATGTTTTTAATTGTAAGTTAATTTTTATCCTTTGGAGTTTGAACTGGTACACATTTTGTTAAGGGCTATCTGAAGCCCGCCTCTGGGCGAGCAATTTTCTCGCTTTGTTGAAGACCCATTAGTGGCCTTTGTCTGCTTTTTTGCTCTTTTGACATGGCTATAACTGTCTCTTTTACAAATTCCACATTGCCATCCTCAATTTTTAAGAATGTTTGGTTCAGATGAAACTGAATCCTTTAATTTCCGTGAAAATCAAGTAAGAAAATTTACTGCTTCAGTAGCATCATGTGCTGCCAGTTGTGATAGATAATGCAAAATGTTTCAATCATTTTACCTTAGATTTCATTTCATGAACATGTAGGTATGGGTAGTCTGCTTTTACACAGAAGGTATACGCATATCAATAAACTGAACTCAATGCTAAGAACCTTTAAAGTACACTTAGACAGAGAGCTCAATCTAGTGAAACACTTTGTTATGTTGGTCACATGTAACTTATATATCAATGTCTGACACCAAACTGCACCGAGATCCTGAAAAAATGTGCAAGTTAGGTCTATTATAAGAAGAATTCAATGGAATTAAATAAGCTGATTACTGAAATAAATGTAGAATATGTCTATTAACCACAGATGCCCATGCTTGTGAAAAAAATGAGTAAACCTCCACATGTAGATGCAGGATTCACGAAATTGTGACCGTTTTATGACCAGAAGCATTGTGAATAAGTTTCAAAAATTTGGTTGAGGCAAATTAAAGTTAAGAACGGAAACAACGGATTTAGCATTTTTCCTATCTCAAAGCTCCGGGTTGACATTTGTATCCTTGATACTCGTACCACAACTTTTTACATCTAAAAACTCATGAACAGTGACGCCATCGGGACCCTATATCGAACTTAATAGATCTGTGTTATGGGGTAATGCGAATCGCGTATAAGGTTCATAAAATTTGATTGAGTCAAACTTATTTAAGAGAAAGGAAACGGTAAAGTCAGCATTTTTTATGTTTTTAAAGGGACATGATAACTCTTAAACGGTAAAAGTGAAGCTAAAAAGATCAAATTTGATTTTGTGTTGAGGTGGGGATCCCGCTTACATGTTCAACCCCGCCTTATTCGTTATGTTTGTGCCTGTGGTAAGTCAGGAACCTGTTATTCAATGGTTGTCATTTTTTATGTGTTACATACTTGTTTTCGTTCATTTTTTGTACATAAATTCGTTCGTTTATTTTTCTCGTTTGAATATTGTTTAACAATGTGATTTCAGTGTCTTTTATTACTGACTATATGCGGTATTGACTTTGCTCATTGTTGAAAGTTGTATATGACCTATAGTTGTTAATGTTTGTGTCATCTGGTCTCTTGTGGAGAGTTCTCACTGGCACTCGTGTCACATTAGGTGGAGGGTTGGGATCCCGCTAACATGTTTAACCCTGCCTTATTTTTATATGTACGTGCCTATCTTGTTTTTCGTTTATTTTTTGTACATAAATTAGACCGTTTGTTTTCTCGTTTGAATTGGTTTACATTGTCATGTCGGTGCCTTTAATAGCTGACTATGCGGTATGAACCTTGCTCATTGTTGAAGACCGTGTGGTGACCTAGACTACATTGTATGGTTGTTAATTTCTGTGTCATTTAGTCCCTTGTGGAGAGTTCTCATTGGTACTCATGCCACAGCTTCTTTTATATATTGTGTGTAAGTTTTGTAGTATTTGGTTGAGGCAAAATAAAGTAAGGAGAGCAGAACCCGTTTTTATGAGACGTTCGGAACAGACGGACTAGTGTTCCTAAATCATGGCGCCAACACAGAAGTTCTTACTATTGTGCTGGCGATACACATACCACTAGCACTGTCATTAACACATGTACACATAATTTTATTATAAAAATATTCAATATTAATCTTGATTTTTTAATTTTTGGCCGAATGATTATATGCATGCCCTTCACAACGACTGAATGAGTATCAAATTTATTGTACATAATTATATATACATTTTATTATATTTTATAACTTTTTTTCCAACTAATTGAAGCTTACCAACTTATTGATCATAACTTTCCTTTATAGGTCTTGTAACATTCTGTTTTGAACAAAAAGATTTCTTACATATACCTCCCCCTCTTGGGGAAAAATTTGGTTGATTATATAGGGAATCATTTGAAGCATGAATGGAACGCCCCCCCCCCCCTTTTTATGAAAAGTTCTGGATCCGCCACTGTCTAGACATATTTACGTAAATGAGGGATGAGTAAAGGGGAAAAAAAATGACTGAATTAAATAAAAGGATGTTCAATGGACTGTATACTTCGGTTTGTTTTAAAAATCTATACGATGCTTTATTTTTATTTAGTTTTCTTATCAATAATTAAAATGAGAAGATAAATACCTTATAGCTTCCTTTACCGTCGATGCTAAAATGTTTAATGTTATAAAATAATTTTAGCGTCTTTGACCTACTTTACCATTTTATTCGGAGACTTGCGGTTATCTTCTGTTATGTTCAACGGGAACATTAGAATGATCTAGAATTGAACCCAGATGAAACCAAGAGGCAGATCCAAGGGGGAGGGGGGTCCTTTGTGGGAAAAATTTGGTTGATTAAAAAGGGAATCATTGAAGCATGACTGGAGCGGGCCCCCCTTAGGAAAAGTTCTGGATCCGCCACTGTCTAGACATATTTACGTAAATAAGGGATGAGTAAAGGGAAAAAAAGAAAACAAAATGACTGAATTAAATAAAAGGATGTTCGATGTACTGTATACTTCGGTTTGTTTTAAAAATCTATACGATGCTTAATTTTTATCTAGTTTCCTTATCAAAATAATCAAAATGAGAAGATAAATACCTTATAGCTTCCTTTACCGTCGATGCTAAAATGTTAAATGTTATAAAATAATTTTAGCGTCTTTGACCTACTTTACCTTTTTATTCGGAGACTTGCGGTTATCTTCTGTTATGTTCGACGGGAACATTAGAATGTTCTAGAATAGAACCCAGATGGAACCAAGAAGTTGGGTTGCCTTAACCAAACAACCCGAATGTTGAACCAGTTACCATGGTTTCGAACCAAAGAACCAAGGTTCAGAACCAGAAAACCCAGATGGAACCAAGGTTTAGAACCAGAGTGCCCGGATATAACCTAGTTGCATTCGGAATTCTCATGACTTTTTATACCTTCAATGTATTTTACAAATCATTTATTTATTTAGTATATTTATATATAATTCATATATTCAATTTCTATATCTTTAATTTCTTAAATCTATTTTTTTTTCTTTTATTATTAACATTCTAAATTCTTTTTATATTATTATAATTCTTTAATGTATCAATATGGTTACTACTCGCTGTCGTTTTTCTTCAGGTGCAATCATTTAGTAAAAATAAGTACATGATATCAAACATGTGGTTTTAAAAATGAGTTATTAAATTTATTATTTTAGATAGCTGACTGGAGACCATTTAATTTAATGTGAGACCTCTAAATCAATGTTGGAGTTTATAACCTATAATACTAAAACTTTTTTTCATAATTTATTTTTTATTAATTTTCTGAGTTAACATTTGAAGCATTTTAAGATAGTCATACTTTTGATCTGAGTTAACTATTTGAAACATCATTCCAGTCAGCTAAGAGGTATTTTTGAAAAAATAATTCTGTTTTGTCTTTATGTTTGTGTATGTGTTGCTTTGTTTGAATGTAATATATTGTACCTTGTTTTGTGGAGAGGGCTTACATAGGCTATGCCTGTTGTCCAATCCAATTCAATTTATTTGAATAAAATATTGTTTAAACTAAATACAGAGGGAATCAAATGAATCATCAGTCCGTCAGTTCTATCAAGTAAGCCAAATTTTGCTATAGTATAAAACTGAATATATTTGTATATAAATGGTATTCCTTCCCATAATGACGCATTTAAGGATTTTCTTACCCCAGGTATATATTACCTTAGCCGTATTAGGCACAACTTTTTGGAATTTTGGATCCTCATTGCTCTTCAACTTTTTACTTGTTTGGCTTTATAAATATTTTGATATGAGCGTCACTACGAGTCTTATGTAAACGAAACGCGCGTCTGGCTTACTAAATTATAATCCTGGTACCTTTGATAACTATTTTTTCAATACCATTATTCATTTTAAATGAAGTATACTCTGGGACTGATATGTTAGTTATAGTCCCAGGTATATAACAATAGAGGCTCTCAAGAGAACTGAGACATTCTTGCTGTTATCTCTTTCTATACTGATTTAGCCCATTAGTTTCAGAGGAGAAGATGACAAAAAATATAAAAATTGTAAAAAAAAAATTACTTTAAAGGACAATTATCTCCTGAAGGGGTCAAATGACAAATGGCAATTTTTGTAATGCATACTTAATTGTAGAGCTTACTTGCTGAACAATTTTGCTGTTTACAGTTTATCTCTATCTATTATAATATTCAAGATAATAACCAAAAACTGCAAATTTTCCGTAAAATTATTAATTCAGAGACAGCAACGCAACAAAGATAATAATTATTTTCAAATTGTCGAATCAAATATTGGAACTATATGTGGTCATTCTGTTTTGAGTTTGAACCATTGAACTACAACAGCATACCAAGGTACAGTGGATATCACTTCTAACCTCTCATTAGAACTGTCAGAATATTCTGTCATAGAACTGTTCTAACCTGTCCTAGAACAGTTCTACCTAGAACAGTACCCTAGAACTGTTCTAAGTAGAACTGTCAGAATCGTCCAAATCACTTCTAGGGTAGAACTGTCCAAATCACTTATAACCGTAGAACTGTCAGCAGAACTGACTAAATCAGTCAGGACTGTAGAACAGTTCTAAATGACGTCACTGCAGTAAGGGCACTTTAGAATTTAGAAGAAATAAATCACTTCCAATTACTTTGCTATATATTAAATAGCAGATTTTCTATAGTTTTTACTGATGAAACGACTTTTATTACGTTACATCAGAGACATATAATAATGTCTCTGGTAACATATATACAAATATCGAAATGAATAGAAGGTTACCCAACTCATCGGAGAAATATTTTTATAAGATTGCATACGGAAACATCATTGTTTACGTTTCTTCGTTCCCCGTTTTTAACAACAGTCTCTTCCTAAATAAAACTCTGCATTTAATTCATGGAATTTTAATCGTCATTTACCTTGTTTGCCTTGGATTTACATTTATTTAAGATTCTGTTTTGACAAATGTTCAAACGAAAATTGTACAGTGGATGAATTATGGGATATTAATGAAAAAAGTGTTGTACAACGTAAAAAACTATATATACATTTGCACCATCTCGTCAATTTAGCCAGACTTATCCATAACGATTATACATGATATCTGGGAGTCTGCAACTCAGAAAAATATACTGGATCTTAACATGAATGAAACATTTGCCCCTGGACGTTCGGCTACACCAAAATCATGCATTTCTCTTTGCCTTCTTCAAATTATATTAACAGTATACTATTCCAAGAAGAGAACTTCCCATACATGTACTTTTTATTTTATTTTTAAAATAAAGTATATGAATCAGTCATGTGAGTGTTGCCGCGCGGGATGATGCCATTAAATAGTTTTGTTTAAAAAAAAAACCATCACAAACTACTGACTTAAACATGTTAAAAAGTCACTTTAGCATGTTTAATGACGGTTCATTATTATGGATACAGAGAGGAAATAACGGCGCGCTAAATTCTTAGATATGGTATAAATACACCTTGTCGCTATTTGTCTGCCATTACTGGATATCACACAGGTTCCCGTAAAATTTTGACGTCATCAAACAAAATATCTGACGCCACAATGGAAAAGTCATTGTTGTATGCTTCAAAAGTTCAAGAGGCCGGGTCAGCCTGGATTAGCGATAAGGTGTAGTGAGTAGTGTGTTTCAAAGTTGGTGTCATTTTTATCATACGATCCGTCCTCACATAGAAATAATATTGGCTTAACATGTTTACAATGAGGCCATATACATGTATATTTACATGATAAAGTGTAAATAAGTTCAGTTTTGGTTGATGCGGTCAAATAATTTTGTTAAAACAACTCTCACTCAGTCTGATATATCGAAACCACTGAAATTTGTTTACAATTCAATATTTTGAATAAAAAGAGGACTTGCTGATATTCTAAATTGATGTGGATTTTTTTTGTAGCCAATGTGTTCCAATATTCATTGATATTGCTGTCATTTGAATTATACAATCCATCGTAATATGTATTACTATAAGTGATTTAGTATGCGGCTAAATATATATTAAGATTTACATAACAAAGTGTAATTATGGTCAGTTTTGGTTGATGCTGTCACATATGGTCAGTTTTGGTTGATGCTGTCAAATATGGTCAGTTTTGGTTGATGCGGACACATAATTTTGTTATATTCATGAGTCAGTCTGAGATATCAAAACTACTGAAATTAGTTTACGATTCAAAATTTTGATGAAAAAGAGGACATGCTGGCACTATAAACTGATGTGAGCATAATTTCATTTTCCAATATTGCTTTCATTTATATGAAACAATCCATCCTGATATAAAAATATAAGTGATTTACTTTGCAGCTATTAAGATTGACATCATGTACATAATAAAGTGCAAATATGGTCAGTTTTGGTTGATGCGGACAAATTATTTTGTTATACCAGTCAGTCTGAGGTATGAAAACTACTGATATGTGTTTATGAAGCAATATTTTGAATAAAAAGAGGACATGCTAGCATTCTAAATTGATGCAAATGAAATTAGGTAGCATTGTGTTCCAATATTTTTATCATTTGTATTTTCTTGATTTTACAATCCATCCTTACATAAAAATATTACAGATTTACTATGCGACTATAAGTGTTACATAAAAAAGAGCAAATATGGTCAGTTTTGGTTGATGCGGTCAAATATGGTCAGTTTTTGTTGATGCGGTCAAATATGGTCAGTTTTTGTTGATGCGGTCAAATATGGTCAGTTTTTGTTGATGCGGTCAAATATGGTCAGTTTTGGTTGATGCTGTCAAATATGGTCAGTTTTGATTGATGCAGACAAATAATTTTGTTACATGAGTACATGTTACTATCAGTCTGAGGTATGAAAACTACTGATATTTGTCATGTTTGTTTCTGATGCGATATTTTGACTAAAAATAAGAAATGCTGGAACTCTCAATTGATGCGAGAAAAAAAATTGTGGTCATTAATTTCCAATATTGTAGTTATTTATATACTACAGTCCCTCTTGACCTAAAATTATAACTGAACTACTGTGCAGCTATTTAGATTTACATAAAAAAAAAGCAAATATGGTAAGTTTTGTTTGATGCGGTCAAAAAATTTTATTATACGACTCAGTCTGAAGTATGAAAACTACTGATATTTGTTTATGATTCAATATTTTGAATAAAAAGAGGACATGCTCATTAGCAGATCAAGGGGGAGGGGAGTTCAGGAGTTGGAACCCCCTTTTTTTGACGATCAATGCATTTGAATGGGAACATATAGTTGGACCCCCCCCCTTTTAAAATGGCTGGATCTGCCCCTGCATGCTGGCACTATAAATTGATGCGAACAAAATTGTTTTCCAATATTGCTGTAACTGGTATAGTACAGTCCCTCTTGACCTAAAATTAAAACTGAAGTACTGTGCAGATATATAGATTTGCATAAAGAAAGAGCAAATAATGTCAGTTTAGATTGATGTGGTCAAAACATTTTTGTTAAACAGGTCTGTCCGAGGTATGAAAACTACTCGTAAACAGATATTACATTTGGTTAATGAGGTCAGATAATTTTGTTATGTGATAACGAGCCATCCTGACTCCCAGAATAACAAATGTAAAACAATTCAAACAAGAAGTAATTGCAACAGGATGCTGTTACGAAGTCTCCCAAACAAAGCTCCAATAACTCCCCATTCATATGGTCCTATGTTCATTTGATTTGATTTTTTGTCCCATACAAGAATATATATGGCTTTACAAGATTATAGCACATTCTCAAATTGAACGGGGTGGGGACGACCCCAGGCACTTCCCTTTAATTTCATTTGATTAGCTTTTTTGTCCCATACAAGAATATATATGGTTTAGGGGTGGGGATGTTGATCGTTTATAAGTTTTCAAACAAGAGGGGGTGGGGTGAACCCCCTAGGGACTTCCCTTTTATTTCATTTCATTTGTTTTATTGTCCCCTACAAGAATATATATGGTTTAGGGGTGGGGATCTGGACCGTTTACAAGATAATAGTACATTCTCAAATTGAACGGGGTGGGATGACCCCCCAGGAACTTCCATTTAATTTCATGTGATTTGTTTTATGGTCCCATACAAGAATATGTATGGTTTAGGGGTGGGGATGTTGATCGTTTACAAGTTTCAAACAAGAGGGGGTGGGGTGACCCCCTAGGGACTTCCCTTTTATTTTATTTCATTTGTTTTATTGTCCCCTACAAGAATATATATGGTTTAGGGGTGGGGATCTGGACCGTTTACAAGATAATAGCACATTTTCAAATTGAACGGGGTGGGGATGACGACCTCCTTTGAATTCTATTTGATTTGTTTTATGGTCCCATTCAAAAATATTTATGGTTTAGGGGTGGGGATCTGGACCGTTTACAAAAAAGTTTCAAACAAGAGGGGGTGGGGTGACCCCCTAGGGACTTCCCTTTTATATTATTTCATTTGTTTTATTGTCCCCTACAAGAATATATATGGTTTAGGGGTGGGGATCTGGACCGTTTACAAGATAATAGCACATTTTCAAATTGAACGGGGTGGGGATGACCCCCGGGCCTCCTTTTAATTTCATTTGATTTGTTTTATGGTCCCATTCAAGAATATATATGGTTTAGGGGTCGGGATCTGGACCGTTTACAAGATAAAAGCATATTCTCAAATTGAAGGGGGTGGGGATGACCCCCAGGGACTCCCCCTAAATTTCATGTGATTTGTTGTTTTAATGTCCTATAATCATTTCTGAAGTTTGCATGTATCCATCACTTACAGTTTTTAAGTTATATTCATTTGAAAATTTTTGAAAATAAAATCCCATAGGGTTCTATAGTAAACCCCTCGCTTCTTTCTACCCCCCAAAATACCCCTTAAGAGACCTCAATGCACAAACGAAAGATTGATGGCTCACCAAGACGTATTAGTCTACCATTTTATGAAATCCTAATGCCCGCGTCACACTGTCCCGATTTTTATATACGATGGACACCCGAATGCGAAAATTGCAAGTTCGTACGAAGTTGGTCCCGATCTCGTTAAAATACCAAAAAGTGACCGAAGCAAGTACGATGTATAACGAAGTCTATACGAGGGTACCGAAAGTATATACGATAGCAAAAGATGGACATACGAAGGTTAACCGAAGACGGTATCTAAGCTTCATATCTCAGCCGAAGCCTACAAGATGGATCACGAAGGCTACACGATGGTTTACGATGATGGCGCGATGGCCATACGATGTCTAAAAGACGTCGTGTACAGATTACAATACATTTAAATTATATGCCGAAGGCATCACGCGTTTTAAATTGTTTGATCAATATTGAATATACATTATATTGTACATTTAATTTTGGGTTTAATCATAAGACGGAAGACCGTGGGTATTTCCAGTTACTGACTAATTTGGTTGATTTCTAAAAAAATAGTTTATGTATCAAATATGCGTATTCACCATTTTCTGCATGTGTCATATACAAATATAGTGTCCATATTTGTCCCCAATATGTTACATACGAGGGGATGCCACGCTCGGCATTGCCTTGTTTGAACTGTTAAATGTTTGCACTAGTCTGAATAATCACCCATAATTATGCCCATGTTTACTGATCTATCTTACAGGTACGGTAATGGGTTCGTTGATCCCTTTTATTCAAAAAGAGATCTTTCCAGGAGAATATTATAATAATATAGACTAAAGGAAGGATGTGGGGAAAGCAACAAATGCGGCAAAATATGACATATAGAAAACAAAATGTTTATGGAGTAAACATTCGTGTGACAACAACTCAGACGATACATAAAAAATCAGAATAATGAAGAAAAAGTTGGTTTCCCTATATACGTGTACCTGCAGTGTTGGTATACGAGGCGCGTTTATGATTTTCATTATGTTATTTGATATGAAAAATTGACAAAAAATAATATTTTATTTGTAAAAGTAAATCCTGAGCCTGTAATACCTGCTCTTCTTGTTCCATTTGAATTAATAGAAACAACGCTGTCGCCTTTCTTGTTCTCATAGAATCATATGATATGAGCTCCATGTTTTGTGAACGTCTTTCTTAACTGTCGTATTAGACTGACCAGTGCATATCGCGCATGGCACTTTAAATGTATTTAAGCGCGAAAATTAACTTACATTTAGCTGGATTAATTGCCGTCGTAGTTCCATCTTGTCACCTTCGTACTTTTATTCGATGACATCACGACGGGATTACGAGGTCTTCACGAAGTCGTGTTGCCATCGTAAGACCTTCGGGTAGCTTCGTGATTCATTCGTGTAGACATAGTAATGTCAAAACTGCCCGATGGAAACGATGGAAACACGAATGCAATACGATGTTCAAAGATGCATTCCCGGTGACATTACGATGGTGAGGATGGTGATACGAACTCAATACGAACCCTCAACATCGGACGAACCTTCGGGGATTTTTTAACATGTTAAAAAATTTAGAACCCTTCCCGAAGTTGTCCCCGAAGGCTAGAAAAAGTGGCCGATGGTTCTACGATGGTTAAAGATGGCACTACGAATAGTCCGATTTTGATACAATCAGTCCCGATTTTGAAAATTTCCATAATCGTGTTGCCATCGGCGTAAAAATCGGGACAGTGTGACGCGGGCATAAGAAGAAGAAGAAGAAGAAGAAGAAGAAGAAGAAGAAGAAGAAGAAGAAGAAGAAGAAGAAGAAGAAGAAGAAGAAGAAGAAGAAGAAGAAGAAGAAGAAGAAGAAGAAGAAGAAGAAGAAGAAGAAAAATAAGAAGAACTGAGCAAAAACAATAAGTCTCCAAACTTAATAATACCCCCCCCCCCCTTTAATACTAATTAACGGCCTAATTTATGTACAAAAAATGAAAGAAAAACAAATATTTTATGTTACACATCAACAAAAGAAAATCACGTAATTACGGGCTCCTGATTTGGAACAGGCACTTGCATGCAGAATGTGGCGGGGTTAAACATGTTCTCTTGCCGATTATAAATCTGAAATAAAACCGGCAAAATAGCAAAACTCTATGTAATATTAATCGCTATTTTGCCGAAGCCTTTATATTAAGACAAATATTTCTTGAAACTTATAAATCAATTCTAGCCGTAGAATTTATTAATCAATTTTAGCCGTAGAATTTATAAATTAATTCTGGCCGTAGAATTTATAAATTAATTCTAGCCGTAGAATTTGAAATCAATTCTAACCGTAGAACTGTTTTAGAAGTAGAACTGCCTAAAACTGTTCTAGGGTAGAACTCTCAGGATCAGTTCTAGCCAGAACTGTCCAAATCAGCTCTAGGTAGAACTGACCAAATAAGTTCTAACTAGAACAGTTATAACCTAGAACTGACTAAAAGGTGTCAGGCTGACAGTTCTACATGTGTACTGTTCTAGAACAGTTCTCCTGACAGATTCTGACAGAATTTATGAGAGGTTAGAACTGATCTCCACTGTATATATATGATTTGACGATTTCAAATTCTTGGCTTTCGAAATAAAAATGGTCAGTTACGGGCTTTTATCTTTTTCGAAATACAACAAGTTTTGTTTTGTCTATATGTACAGTTATATTCCATCTCCTGCGGTATAATGAAAGTTTATCTAATAAAATTTGCATAACTAACCACGCATCAAATAAGCCGTCTTTCTTTTTTTTATCTTTCCTTTTCGTAAACGCACGGTTTCATAAACAGCTTTAATAATTGTTACAAATTTCCCACTTAATATATGTAATATGATTCCATGTAATATGAATATATGGCATCAACAGTTGACCGGCCTGGTCGTGATCCGAACTGATTGTCATTAAGCTTTTCTTCGTCATCAACCCAATTGATCAATCTGTTTGTCAAAATAGACGTAAAATGTTTTGACATCACACTAGCTAGAAATATAGGACAGTAATTATTTGGTTCGGATAAGTCTCCACTTTTTGGAACTGTTTTAAGGATGCCTTCTGTCCAGAAATCAGGTGAAATTCCCCTATTGAATATGAAATTGAAAAGCATTTTCAAAATCGGAGAAAAAAGTTCCGCTTTTTTTTCCCCAGTTTTAAGTTAAGAGATAGACTGAAGAATTTCATTCCGGAGATTTTCAGTATACCGCGAATATTTAATAGTGTTACTTAAAACGAGTTAGTTTCAACCAGATTTATAACCTCTTCACAAATATCAGGAGGGTTTCCACCAAATAACTGTTCGAAATGATTAATAAGTATGTTACTGTCAGCAAGACATTTATTTTTATTCATTGGTTTAAATGCCGACCAAAATTTTCGAAAGTCAGATTTGACAAATTCGAACAGTTCCTAACCTTTTGAATTAGCTCGCTTATAGTTGGTCACGTCAATCGTTTTATTCGAATGGTTGTATCTGTTTCAGGATAAAATATGATGCTAACGGCTAGCATTGGTTGGATGACCTTGGTAAAAGTTTTTAGAAGAGTTAAAGTCTCGTCTCGCAGAAGCACGGTTTTGGTTTATCCAATCGCTATCATGACGTTTCACACATGTTGAGCTACGTTTCTGCACAGTTTTACCAAAAACGACAAAAACACTGCCATATGATATACGGTTTATCTCCCTTTCCGCATTATTAACATCATCGGCACTATTCATGTTTTTGACCAACGAAATACTTATTCACTATGTTGTGATAGCAGTTGAATGTAGTCTTGGTTTTTATTAGTGTCCCATTTAAGGTATTTGTGGGTACTTGTTACACTGAATATTGTTATTTAGACCTATCTCGTATGATAAAGCATGATCAGAAAATTAATTAAAGTCTACTACACCAAAGTTCTAGATAATACCAGCAAATACTCATTTACAATTTGACCCCTAGACAAGAAGTATAAGATCCTAGAGTATCATTGCCGAGTCGACCATTCGCAACAGTTAGTCCTGTATTGAAACATAGTTGTATTAACGTGCGTCCGTATGCGTTTATTACTTTGTCCATCGAGCATCGTTTTGAAATTGTGGAAGATACATCGGGCTCAACGCTGTCGATATACTTTTCTAAATTATCAGTCTCAAGAATATCATTTAGCTCGCCAGTGCGGCTATTCATATCACCACAAACAATAACTGAACCTTTCGTGTGGTACTAAGCAAAACATATATATAAATCATCATTCAAATTAAAATATAACTTAGAAAACTGTTTTAGCACAATAACATGGTCATATTCTTTTTCAATAGAAATACCTTAAAAATATTATTCTGACAAAAAAACAGCACTACCTCCTTTTTCTCTTTGACCTATATTTTTCTTTCTATTAACAGAAGTTACCATTGTGGAAATAAACCTTCAATATTAATCAAAATAACTTTGTGTAACCATTTTTCACATAAAATAATATATCATAATTATTTTTGAATTCAAGAAATCATTGTTATCATACATTTGTAACAAGGCTAAGCCATTAATGTTCCATGATAAATATTTTAAAGTATAAAGGTGTTTTAGGGCCGCTAAGGGTTAAATTCTTGGCAAAGTAGACTTTTACATCGCGGTCACGAAGTTCTTTTAAAGTGGTAATAGTTTTTTTCTGCGATTTTGAAAATCTTTCGGTAACTGCTCCGATTTTCAAAACGAAGACTTTGTAATGTTTTAGCTTTTTTCGCATTAGTTTGCAGTGTACATATGAAGTAAATTTGGCTAATAGTGATCTGATCGTCTCGCCTTGTCTACCAATACAATGGACATCTGACATCTGAATTTGATCTGATTTTTCGAGCTTCATTGTAACTTTGCAAAAGTCAAGTATAAAAACTGCAGTTTCCAAAAAAATGTAAAATAGGAAATAGTTCGACATTGATTTCATTTGGACGTCTAGTATACTTTCTTTTAGTTTGTCGTTTTCCTTCTTCATATCGGACAAAGTAGATCGAAATTCATGACCAACATGTTTGACTTCATAACTGTTAGTTCTCAATGATTTAGAAACGTTGTTGACCTCTATATTAAGTTCCGTTAGATCACACTTTTGTTTGTCATAGTTTTCGAGATGAGCTGCAATCAACTTCTACCTGATCCATACGCCCATTGAGAGATTTAGTAGCCTGTTCAAGGCGGATAACATGGGCAATAATTGTTGTAACATGGCTATCAATTCGATCACTTTTATCAAGTTTCTCTTGGAATTTGTTCATGCATTTAAATATTTCATCCTCCCATGGTGGTCTCCGTTATTTGTGATTGTGTAATAGCAAATCATATTGCATACAAGGTGGTGGGTACATTCCTGTTGTAGGACTAGAGCAGAAATATTGCTGAGACAATGAGAATGAAGGACCATGTTGGTACATAAAGTTTGTATCAGCCTGATTAAACTGTGCTTAATCGAGTGAATCCCTGAATTAATAACATTATTTTGGCTCATTTAACTATCGCCTCGAAAAACAGTACACTTCAGTTTGATGTGCTTTACTTTACTTTACTTTGTTGGTGATTGATATTATAAACATCGATGCACATCCGCAAACTCGGCAATATAAAAAAGAAATGCATGTACTGCATACACAATTAAAGATAAATATTAAATATTTAAATGTTGCCATTGGCAATGGTGTTGGAGGGTGAAAGGGGCCGGCGTTATACATTTCCGCAAATGGGCATTACTTTTCCGGAAAAAAAAGTTTACGTTTCCGGAAATAAATATCTTACTTTTCCGGAAAAAAGTAACTATTCCGGAAAAAACAAATTATTGCTTTTCCGCAAATAATTGAGGAATACCTGTTGATCGAAAGCAAAGCCATAATATAAAATAAATATTAAGTAAGTCAAAGGTCATCATAACATGCAAGTAAAATTCATCATTCAAATCTATGAAAACGTATGTTCAAAAGTCAGCACTAATCAGAAATATCTTGATATGAGTTCATAAGTCAGTTCTGGCAGAATATTTGTACCCAACACGCCGCACAAAGTCCACAGTAGTATATTCACCGTTTACAAGTTTTGTATTTTGTTCAAGAAAGAAGTCCATCTTCTCCTTTTCACATTTCCAAACGGGTGCTTTTACAGTTAGAGTTCTCATCTTTATGTAAGATGTTGTTTGCAGTTTCAATAACGCATCGATAAAACAAAAATGTTAGGATGGCTAGCGTAAAACTGCTAGTTCAAGTGGGCATGAAAAGACTCGGCACTATTCGTGTTTTTGTAACAGCAGTATGCATTACACATTCAAAGTCATTTTGAACTACCTCGGGCTGGAGAGTTATTCTTCGGGTAGTGCACACATCAATAAGCCGATCCAACAGTTTCGTGTAACATTCCTCGGATTTAAGTGGAAGTAACGCAAATACAAGACAAATGTAGTTACCATTTTTACATCCATGTATCGAATAAACTGAGTTGGTAGAAGAATTTCGGACAGGATTTAAATGTGCCATCTATGAAAATATCAGTCATTTCATTACATAGACATACCAAGTTTGTGAAACATGAAAGCATAACGATTCCCGAATCAAAATCATTGACTAATTAAAAGCAACATTTTTCAAATATTTATAATTTACCAGGTAAATTTCCTGAAAAGTAATAAATACAAATTGCGGAAACGTATACTTTAAATTTGCGGAAACGTAGCATTGGGACTTTGAAAAATAAGCGGAAATGCAATACGCCCAAAGGGGCTTTAACATTTTGAGTAAGGGGTGTGCCATTTTTTCCTAAAAGTGTTGGTACCTATATTTATATAAAAATATATACAAAGAAAGACCCTTTTAATTATTTATTTACAAAATGAATAGATTCAGGGACTTTATATTTATGAAAACATAAAGTCCCTGATTGATTCAATTACCATAGTTGGCCATTAATATAACATTTCTTAAATAACAAATCTATATAAGATATGTAGAATATACCACAAATCAATATAAAGTTATGAAAGAAAAATCTATATCAATATAAAATGTCATTAAAAAGAAGTGTCATCTAAACTAGTAAACGAGAAGACCTCATTTTGTGTGTAGCTTCTTTTCTTTCCACAATAAATTAATCCACACGCCTCTGTGTCCTATAGGTACAGTGCATAGTCGCATTTGTCATCCATTCATATGATTATTCGGATCGAGATATTTTGGGAGAAAAACGAGAAAAAAGGCATCCGGATATTGTCCCGTCATTGGACGAAATTTTAAGTCAGATTTTACTTTGCAGTATGGGCTTTGCTCATTGTTGACGGCCGTACGGTGACCTACAGTTGGTAATTTCTGTGTCATTTTGGTCTCTTGTGGAGAGTTGTCTCTTTGGCAATCATACTTCATCTTCTTTTTTATATAAATTGTACACATTTTGTTTTTTTCTCTGATATAGTCACCTTAAAAGGGTTCCTTGATAGAATCTTAATTGTCACATTGACTGGTTTTGTGCTTATTTTCATTTCAAATACCATAGATGAATATAATAGGACAGACAATGAACAACCAAATTGATGCAATGCATATGCAATTGTATTTAATAAATTTGGCCAAGCAATTCTACAGAAAAGCTCCAAGCGATTGCACAGAAAGTCTCCAAGTTATTGTACAGTAAACTTGCAAGCGATTGTACAGTCAATAAAATATCCAACATGAATAAAATGAATATATTTGGATTTCAACTAGACCAATGGCTTTTAAACTTTCAGACAGGTAAGATTTTATGTCAGAAAAAGTACATGTGAGGATTCAGGTAGCAAACATTAATTTTTCGATGTTTATTTGACATTTTTAATCGCTGTTGTGTGACAATTTTGATCGTTTTACACGTTTGGATGCATATATCTTACTTATTAATTATTGGTTCATATTTACATAAAAAATGATTTAGCTACCAAAACTTGAAGCACAAACGTTATATAGTAACATAAGAGTTCATCAAAGTTTCCATCAAGCAACTTGTTATTTTGCAAATATCGGAGCCCCGCTTGACAGTCTCCCGACTTACCAAATTATTAGAAAACCGTACAGTTCCGTTCCCACACTGTGCATGTGGATCTTGTCTTGTTGATATTTTTGGTATGCAATCTAATTGCGTTTTTCTGCATGTATACTTTGAACATACATATACTACGAATAAAGTGTATTTTCAGAATACTATCTGCTATCATTTTCAAGTTTATTTTCAGAATTCTATCTGCTATCATTTTCAAGTTTACTATCCACGGCGGTCGCAGAGTTTATTAAATAAAGAGGGTCTGCACGGGAAGTAAGGTCGTCATATCGAGGAGCGTTTAGTACAGTGATTTTGTCATAGTTTGGTTAAGTTGACATGGATAAGTTATGTTACTTCCCAAAACGATTGCCTCAATTCTTTTCAAATGAGCAAATAAAAAGCAAATTAAATGTTTGAATCTATATTGTAAGTCAAACTATCTAAATTGAAATTGTTGTTTTTAAAGAAAATAACGCAGGATAACACAAAATATCCAAATTGGTATGGCTTTTTTAAGCGATTTAGGCGAGTGACTTTAACCATAAAATTGAATTTTTAATGCACCCACCTAACACACGGCTAAATTATATATCATTTGAAAGCTACACATCTGTACTATCTGATTTGCCCGGTCGTAAGAAAATCGTACGGTGCAATTTCCATCAAAGCAAGAGCAAAGGTCAAGGACGAATAAGTGCATATTTTCTAAAATTTCAGCTTGATTGCATAATATGACTTTTATATACTAAATTCACATATGCAAACAATTTAAGCTTTTAGCAGAGAGATAAACAGTCATTAATCAAATGCATTTTTGATAGACATCATACTATAATAAATAAAGGGGGAGAAACTAAGAGATTGCAATCTGCATTGTAACTACCAGACTGCAATAAACATCTTTCGACTTTTCTATTTGTTTGATTTGTAGCTTTATTATAAATTTTGATGTAGTGAAAAGACCTTTTATTCATTTAATGTGAACCATAAAAAATAAATTGAAAATTTAGACAAAAATAAATAAAAAATAAATTGATGAAAATTGAAATTTCAAAGAATTAAAAAAACAGTCAACACATCATAAAACTTGACTTCTTGCTTAAATTGCGTTGTTCATTGTTTGAATGCATTAATTCATCAAATAAGAATAATTTTGAAGAAAAAAAATCCAATAATACGCAACGATTCTAGTTACAACTAGACTTCCTAAATAGCTTGAATGACTAGTTCATTTTTCATACGAGGATGACTTCATGCAAGAGCTTCTGATGACGACTGAACATTATCTTGAAACATCACTTTCCACTATATAGATGATGTCATCTCACTGAATAGTGCCAAATTTGTGACAATGTTGGACGATGAGGGTTGGTTGAGAAAAAGTTTTACGACAAAAGAGATGAGCATAAATCAACCCATAAAAGCACTCCTTACTACCTAATTATAAACTTTTCATTATATGCATATGTATACTACTAAAGGAGGTGACCGATTTCATTGAGCCTCGACGTCTCTGAAACAATAACAAGTCGGAAATATTTATGATATGACGTATAAATGTAGGGTTTTGTATTTCAATAATTTGTCTTTGCATGCTCAGTGGACGTACTGCCCGCGAAATTAAAATAAAACTCTTTATTTAAACACTTGTCCAATTGTAACTCGATTTCGCGGCATCTCCTTGTGGAGTATATATCTCCAAGTTGATACAATATTCCAGAGGTTGCATATTTGCGTAGTTTTATATGTTGTGTTTTGTATACTGTTGCTTGTCTTGTTCGTTTTTTGCCCGGCTTTGTCAGTTCGTTTTCAATTACATGAATTATGAGTTTGATGTCCCTTGATATATTTCGTCACTCTTCAAGTAGTACAAGTTTTTAAAATTGTAGATTATTGTAGTTAAATGTATCATGATGACGATTTGGTTCTATATATATATATATCACCGTGAGCAAATTAAGTGATTTTCGCGGATATTTGTCTTATTGCGTTAATCTTCTTAATTAAAGTCATAAGAAACGAGTGACCGGTGAAAAACAATGTTCTTCCAATTCTTGAACCAATGCATACAAACATCATAAACTTAGTCTTCTGTGCACGAATTTATGATTTTCTTTTTGTAAATTTCGTATAATAGTCAATTTTTTATTTCAATCGGTCAGTGTTGTTGTGAAAATATGGCAGGTAATTAAAGTTCGTGTTTTGAAGCCGAAGTTTAACGATTGTCACCTGTTTGTCAACAATCGACAAAAAATCAACAAAAAAGCATGGAAATTGAGCACGTGTTTAACATGTAAATTCGTATAATAGTTTATTTTAAGGACATTCATGGGTATTGTGATCACCGGATTTTTACGAGATGGGTCACACTGAGGTCACTTTGCATACGGAAAATATATCGGGGGAATTGCGTCCTGGAAGCAAGCAATTAAATTAAAGTAAACTTCTTCTAAATATGAATAAATTAAAGAATTTTCTTCAGAAAAAAGTATATGTACATAAGTTTTATAATGAAAACTATCCATTGAGTTATAAAAAAACATATGCATTATTTTTTTTAATTTGAGGTTTCTTATGACTTTAACTTTACTTTGAGGCGATTTTTTTGCCGATTTTAATTACTGCAAGTTAATGTCTTTAAAGTAAATTTAAAATACCAAAGGGACAATCAACATCTCAAACCATGAATTAAATAAACTTAAATTAAATCCATGAACAAAATTAATTTAAAGTCAAAGAGACGAGAGACAGTCCACAAAACACAGCATAGCATGAAAACGATCACTGCCTAAAACAGCGAATGAGGTCAGGAAGGTATTGAATTTTTTCATTTTTTTATTTCACAACTGCTTATTGTGTTTTACATACACAATGACCTGCATTTGTATTTTAAAAGCTTATGTTGAAAATACTCAGATCATCTTTTATTCAAATAATTAAACAGATTAAACTTTTAAACACATTTGATATGTCTAACACGATTTTAAACTAAAGAAACAGCAGTGTTATATCTAGTTCGTTTACATCCCGCTTTAGATAGCCAAGTGTTTCTAAACAAGGTTACTTATTTCAATGTTGCCTACGATTTACTCGCAAAGTCATGTTTGCATTTAAACATGATTACAATAAGTAAATAAGTTTGACTTCGTAAAAAACATATTTTTTACCTCAATTAGCTCGTATATATTCTTTTCGAACTTTAAATACCCCTTCTTTAATTATGGAAAATCATTCTCCTCCCTGATTTTGTCAATTTATAGTGATGTGCTATCTTAACATAGAATAACAAAATGATCGCTAATTGCAGATAGCAGTTTTTTGGGCAACTGCAAACACTTCAATAGAAGGCTGTTCTATGAACAATAATTATTAATTGCATCTTAAAATTACAAAACAAATATTCATTGACCTAAAACATATACATTTATCTATTATTTTTTACCATACAAATGTCAATCCCCCATGATATAGTTTGCTTTTAGAACAATTTTTCATTTTTTTAGGATTTGTGATGAATTTCAATTTTCGGGAAAATATTGCGCATGTAACCTCTTATTTTTTGTTTGATTTGGAAATAATGTATCATGTAATATAAAGTTCATATGCTATTTTGGAAAATGTTATAGTACAAGAATAAGAAAATGGCTTTTTGTTTTGTAATCGCAAAAATCGGAATGTTTTTTCATGACCTTTGACCTTGATTTAACAGAATATGCACCGTACGATTTTTTTACGACCGGGCAAAACAGAAAGTACAGATTATTAGCGTTCGAATGATATAAAATACAGCCGTGTGTTAGGTGGGTGCATTAAAGTCGTTAACTAAGCGTCTTTTTTTTTAAATAAGTCACTCGCCTAATTGACATGGTTCAGTTAAGAGTCTAGAAATTTTTCATGGTTTTGGTTACATTTGTCATGGTTTAGATCCAAATTAATACATATTTGTGGCGCCTTAATATTGAAGATTGTTTGAAGGCGATTGTGAAAAATAAAAGTAACAAAATTAACTAATTGACTAAAGAGGGAAAACAGCCTTTTGATCCAATTTGGTGGGCGTAAACGGCAAATCGTGCATTTATATATTTTCGTACCCCGCGTAACGCATTGCAGGGTTGTGGATATATCAGGCGTACGTCCGTCTGTGCGTTCGTCCGCTCAGTCTCACGTTTACAATTCTTGCCGGATTTTTTTATGAAACTTATATCATAGATTTTTAGTAATAGTTAGGGCTAGTTCGAAAATCAGTGCCGATCATTTATTTTTAATAGAGTTATGCCCCTTTGAAACATTTGTTATATTAAAAATTGCATTGTTAGCCATCTTAAATGTACAATGCTTGCCAGAATTTTAAACACGATACAGTAATCACACATTCAGCTGAAGACGGGTTCGCAAAAAAAGAATCTCGAATGGTCAACAATAATACATCGCTCAAGGTGAATAACTATCTATTTTAACATAACAACTAATTTCAACAGTAAAAACAAATAACAAAACATTGGCCAATTTGAAACAGGAGTGTACGAGTTGTCCTACGCTTCAGACTCGACATTTACTAAACGAGCATGCTGAAATTGACATGGTTGTTTTTGTTACCGCAATCATACACATTAAAGTTTTGAAATCGATAGTTATCATCGCAGAAAAGACTGCTGTTCATGTGTGTATGTTATCAGAAAATTGGTGTGATTCTTATTGCCCTAAAGAAATGTTTGAAAACAAACAGAACTTATAAAAGTAATCGTGGTACGTCATTGGAACATCTTCCATTGGAATGCAACTGCAATACACATTCTGAGGTCACGCAGGTTCATTCAATACTCAGTCCGGCAGTGGGCGGAGCTTTAAAGCGATATCTGTATAGTATACAGATAAAGCATAGCGTTATCTGTAGGGCTGTATCTATATAGTAGAACACCCAATTGCAGGATAAATATATATCATGAAAATCTGAAGTATGTCCAGTGCACGATGTTTTGTCGATATTGTCAACATCGCAATGTCAACTTTATAGTGTTGTTATTGTGTTAACATTGTATCTTATCTTTATGTTCTGTACCTTTGTCACATCGTATATTCGTGATGTTAACCATGCGTGTCAACATCGTGTTTATGTTGTATATCCACTCTATAACTTTCTGTTCACATCGTTGACATCGTATACATCATGATGTTGACAATATCGTTTTTACATTGTCAACATTGTATAAATGTTGTGAACCAAGTCTTAATCTTTGTGTTTACATCGTTGACATCGTATACATCGTGATGTTAACAATATCGTGTCAACATCGTGTTTATGTTGAATATAGAGTCCATACCTTTCTGTTTACATCGTTGACATCGTATACATCGTGATGTTGACAATATCGTTTTTACATCGTCAACATCGTATTGACGTTGTGAACCAAGTCTTTACCTTTGTGTTTACATCGTTCACATCGTTTACATCGCAATGTTGACAATATCGTGTCAACATCGTGTTTATGTTGTATATCGACTCTATAACTTTCTGTTTACATCGTTAACATCGTTTATATCGTGATGTTTGAATATTGTTTATACATCATTTACATCGTTCACATCTTATACATTGTGATGTTGACAATATCAATAAAAAGTTTTTTTATTCATTTATATAATAATTATTCAATGAAGTTTGTCGATTACATATATACAGTTTGCATTTTTAAGTTTTTTTAACAACAAATATTTTAATTAATTAAATGTGATGTTATAGCTCTAATTTGACACAAAATAGTGAAAACATAGTTTATATGGCGATGTAAACAATGTAAACACAAAATCTTTTTAACATTGTATACATAACGATGTTTACGATGTCAACGATGTAAACAATATATAAGAGTTAAGACAATGTAAACGATGTACACACAATATCGTGTAAACATTGTATACATCGCGATGTTAACGATGTCAACGATGTAAACAATATATAAGGGTTGAAACCATGTTTACGATGTTGACACAACATCGTGTTAACATTGTATACATCGCGATGTAAACAATGTAAACACAATATATTTTCTAGATTGTATACATCGTAAACGATGTACACACAATATCGTGTAAACATTGTATACATCGCGATGTTAACGATGTCAACGATGTAAACAATATATAAGAGTTTAAACAATGTATACGATGTTGTGTCACAACATCGTGTTAACATTGTATACATTGCGATGTTAACGATGTCGACGATGTAAACAATATATAAGGGTTCAAATAATTTATACGATGTTGACACAACATCGTGTTAACATTGTATACATCGCGATGTTAACGATGTCAACGATGTAAACAATATATAAGGGTTCAAACAATGTAAACAATGTTGACACAATATCGTGTTAACATTGTAGATATTGCGATGTCTACAATATTGATTAATCATCGTGCACTGGACATGAATGGAAAATCTACGGGTTTGTTTCATAACAAATATTTAGGGACTAAATCATGCAAGATTTTAATCAAAATTAGTACCAATAGAAGCAGTACTCTCATAGGTTTATTTGTTGATTTGGTAATTATAAGCATTGGAGGGTATGGATATAGGATAAAGGCAGGGTGTGGATATAGAATAAAGGCGATAGGAACGTTTATCTTGCATTGAGCCCGAACACCCACAATTATTTTTTGTTGAACTATCGTATAGCCATATTGATTGATAAAATGTACGTCACATCAAAGTTCACGGTATCGCTTTCATAGTTAATTTCCTTTCTTTATTCTCTTTTAAAGATACTTTTTTAGTATTTTGAAAAGGCTTAATGGAAGACTTGTATGAAGTTTTAAGCTGAAACTTTTACGAATTATGTAATATCAAAGAACGTTTCTGTTCTTTTCAATACAATTGTATTGGTTACTTTAGAACAGATTTAGCGTTTTGTGAGTTTATACATATTAATCTTGTGAGTAATTTTACATGTAATTAAAACACTTTACCAAGATAAACAACTAGTGTATGTATATTTTTTAAGGCCCATTTATGGGCATCGGTTTTCCCGTTTGAATGGTTTTACACATGGAGAGTTGTCTCGTTGGCACTCATACCACATCTTCCTATATCGATCAAATTAATTTTATTGTTACATTTTGGTAGACACCAATTCAACGCATCGATATCCGATACTAATCGATAAAAATATAATTTAAAGCTTAAAATATTTTCTTTTTTATTTAGAATTTATCATATTGGCTTCATTTTTCCGTTCTGAAAATCATCACACATTATTTTTCGTTGTTTACTATAACGAACACCGAAATTAATAGCGTTAAACGATGGTTAAAAGTTTTCCGACAGGAGACCTTTGGGAATTCATAAACTTAGTAATTTTTTTGTTTATGATATACAAGATTGTTGCCTGAATGAATGCCGTTCAAATGTTATAGATTAGAAGGCACCTTTGCTTCAATTATGTCAAAAAGTGATTATACGCAAAGAATAAGAGAAAAAAAGTACTTGTAGAATGCAGTAATAATAACTAACGGATTTACAAACTTTTTAGAAATGATGTCCAAATTGGCCATCATCATCATAATACAAAGATCAAAGTTAATGGAACAAAATCATATACAGATACTGTACTTTTTTCATGTATCAAACTGATAAGAAAAAAAATACTACCGAGAAGAAAGGCCCATGCTTTGTATTGTACGAACGGGATAAAAATAACGAATAATATATTTTTAACAATAAAAAAAAAATGGTGTGGACTTTAACGGTGCTTTTTTGTGGACTTTAGCGGAACTTGTTATTGTGGACTTTAACGGTGTTTTCTTGTGGACTTTAGCGGAAAGTTTGTGGACTTTAACGGCGGTGTGGACTTTAGCGTAAAATTGTTGTGGACTTTAGAGGAATTGTGGACTTTAACGGTGCCACACACCTGCTTAGAAATGATACCGTCCATGATATAATATTTCACCTATAAAATTAAACAAACGATATCGAGAGGACACCATACAGTCTTCAGACATTCAAGGAACAAATTGATAACCTGGACAACAGATTATACTTATTCATTTAGTAAACTGTAAGTGAAATTAATATGGCAATTAATTTCAAAGTGTGGAATTTAAATGTATGAAAGATCACAAGTTCGAATTAGAAATAAGTCCATAATGTCTATTGTGTACGAGCAAATAAAAATGGTTATGTTTTATTTATATTCTATTAGTGTATAATGCAGTACCACTTAACTCGTTAAACCATTTTTTCTTGTATGCCATAAAGTTCTGATAATATCAGAAAAAGCTCTGTCAGTTTAGTATTTAGTATGGAAAAATGTACATTATTAACGTGATTGAAAACATAATTAAACAATTCAATTGCATAATCACGTACTGTTGTGCTTAGTACAAGTACATTTAAACTGTGAACAGCCTTAAAAAATCAAATCAAATCAAATATATTTTATTGTCAATTAAAAACGCCCATAACAGGCAGAATAATCACAAGTTAAATTTGGTACAAATGATTACAAAATTATTACAATTATTTGAATACAATTAAATCAATGATTACAATGAGAAATTATTTCTGACCCGACAAGGCGAGAAATCAGACAATCAGATGACTATTGGTAGCAGTATTCATATGGATGAACTGTCAAAAAAATTAACTTCGTTTGATAAAACTGTCCAAACCTTAGTGAAAACCGTCGAAAATGTAACGAAAAGAGTCGATGAGGTCGAAAAGAGCATGAACTTTGTGAACGAAAAATTCGAACATAATAACAACGATGTTAAAGAGGTTAAAAGTGCTTTTAATGAAATTCGATCCGAAAAAGATGCCACTAATAACACAATCTTCCGACTACAACAAGATCTAGATGACTTATATGATCGGCACATAGATCTCCAAACAAGATCAATGCGGGAGAACCTGATTTTCACCGGAATACCGCTTCAGGAAAAAGACGAACAAACGGAACAAACGGAAAAAATCATTGAAAACTTTATGGTCGAACAACTCAAACTAAACAGACCCGCGGAATACGAACGTGCTCATCGTTTTGGGAAGGAATATATTGAGAGAAATAGAGATGGCTCAGTTAAATTTACAACAAAGCCGATTGTCTGTAGATTCAGAAACTTTAAAGAACGCGAGACTGTTCGAAAAGCCGCAAGAGAGTTGAGGGATACTGGATTCGGCATTAGTGAGCAGTTCCCAAAAGAAATTAATGACAGACGAAAAACGCTATGGCCATTCTTTCAAGAAGCACGGAGACAGGGAAAAAAAGGCATTCTTTAGGAGGGATCGCCTCTTCGTAGATGGAGTCGAATTTTTTCCACCAGAGAAAACAGATCATCAAAACCCTGGAGCGACAAGACAACAACCGAGACGAAACTACGATGATGAAGGCGCTCGCCCCAAATCAACCCAAGGAAAAAACAACGGGAGACGTTCCAAGAAAGGACATTAGGACAACCCTGGAGGCAAAGAAGATACAGTACGAAGTGACCAGTCAACCGATACATGTGACTTTCACCCTTGTGAATTGAATTTAACTGTAAATAAAACTGACAATAGTATTAACCTGTTATGTTTAAACGTATGTGGTATTAAAAATAGATTACTTTACCCTGAATTTAAATCCCTATTGTGTAATCATGATATTATCTGTCTTACTGAAACCAAACTAGATGATTGCGACGTAATTAATTGTGATGAATTTGTTTTTAGTTTTAAAAATAGACACAAGCTTTCTAACTATAGATCTGGTGGTATTGCATTGGGTTACCGAAAGTATTTAGAAAAGTATATTAAACCTATTGAAACTGAATGCAAATTTGTTTATTGGTTTACTATTGATAAGAAAGTCTTAAATTTATCTGAAAACGTTTTTATTGGTATAGTTTACATACCACCAGTAAATACAAATTATACATCTGAAGAAGCTTTTAATGAGATAGAAATTGAACTTCAGAGATTTTCTGAAAAATCTGATTATATTATTTTGGTTGGAGACTTTAACAGTCGCACAGCAAATTTGCCTGATTTTTATGATGAAGATGATATAGATGATTTTGTAATTGACAACCTTACTGATCAATCAGACTATACTGATGTATATATGTTAGATGATTTAAATATACCAAGAACAAGAAATAATCCAGACAAAGTTGTAAATTGTTATGGTAGAAAATTTCTTGAATTTTGTAAAAATAACAAAGTATTTATTTTAAACGGTAGAGTTGGCCAAGATGTTATTGGTCGGCCTACCAGTAGAAGTAATAGTGTTATAGATTATATTATTTGTACTTCACACTTTTTAAGATGCGTATCGAATTTTGAAATTCTTGAATTTTCTAAACTTTTTTCTGATGTTCACTCACCTTTGAAACTATCTTTTAATAGAGTGAACCCCACATTTGAACTACTCACTACAGAGTTATCTTATCAAGAAGAAAATAAAATTGGAAAATGGAAATTTGAGCAAGTAAATGATTTCAAAAATAACATAGATGAAGACAAAATAAGAAATGTTATAGATGAATTATCTGTTTATAGTAATAAAGAAAATGTAACAAAATATGAAATAAATACTGCAGTTACAAATATTACTGATATTTTAATAGATTCTGCCAAAGCAACATTTGGTACACAAACTTTTGATAGAAATATGCTGAATTGTAATAAAAAGCATAATAAACAATGGTATAATTTTGATTGTAAAAAGGCAAAGAAGGAACTGAGAAAGGCACAAAGAATGTATAAACATTATGGGTCAAATTTATTTAAAGAAAGATTACGACACTGTGAATATTATTATAAAAGTCTAATGGACGAAAACATCAGGAAGCATAATAGAGAAATAAGTGATAATATGAAAAAATTAAAATCCAAAAATCCCAAGGAATTTTGGAAATTATTTAACAAAGGTAGACAAAGAGAAAAAAGCAATATATCTATTGAAACTTTATTTGATTTTTTCAAAGAATTAAATGAAAACAAATTTGAAGACAAGTTTGTCATTAATAATGATTTGAACTCAAATCTTGTAAATGAGACACTGAATGGTGTAATTACCCATGACGAAATTATTAAAGCTATCAAAAAGGCGAAAAATAACAAATCGCCAGGTGAAGATAAAATAATCAATGAATATGTTGCAAATTCTCTTGACAGTATGATTGATGTATATGTTAATTTGTTTAATCTTATTTTTGATACGGGTATCCTGCCGGAGGCCTGGCTTATTGGAAACATAATACCAGTATTCAAGAACAAAGGATGTAAATTAGACGCCAAAAATTATAGGCCTATTACTTTATTGTCATGCCTTGGTAAGATTTTTACATCTATTCTGAATGATAGATTGGGGGAATTTGTTGATGAACTTAATATCTTGAACGAAAATCAAGCAGGCTTCCGACATGGATACTCTACTAACGATCATATTTTTTCATTGTATGCACTCTTTGAGTTGCTATGTGTTAAACGAAAAAAATTGCATTGTGCATTCGTTGACTTTGAAAAAGCCTTCGACTTTGTTCAAAGAAACTCTCTTTTGTATAAGCTTGTTTTAAATAAGATAACTGGTAAATTTCTTAGAGTTGTAGAAAATTTGTATAAAGATGTGAAATCAAGAGTTGTACATAACAATGAAGCATCTGACATGTTTGTTAGTGATATTGGGGTCCGCCAAGGGGAAAATCTTTCTCCTTTATTATTTTCTTTATACTTAAATGATCTTCATGAATTTTTGGAAAATAGTGATTTAAAAGGTATACATTCAATTACATCTGATATAGAAGATGAACTGGATATTTATTTTAAGATATTTGTCTTATTGTATGCTGACGACTCGATTTTACTCGCTGAGACAAGCACAGATTTACAATTACTTCTAAATAGTTTTTCAGAATATTGTGAAAACTGGAAACTTAAAATTAATATTAACAAGACAAAGGTTATGATATTTTCAAAAGGTAGACCACAGAATAATTTGAAATTTTATATTAATAAAGAAGAGATAGAAATTGTTAAGAACTATAAATACCTTGGTGTTATATTCTCTAGAAATGCATCTTTTTTTGCAACTAGAAAATATCTTAGAGATCAAGCTACTAAAGCTATGTATTGTGTTATTAAGAAGTGTAGATCAAACCATCTATCTATAGAATGCCAGCTTGACATGTTTGACAAAGCTGTTTTACCTATACTTTTATATGGGGCCGAAATCTGGGGATACGAAAATCTTGACATTTTGGAAAGAGTACATTTGAGTTTTTGTAAGCATGTTTTACGGTTAAAAAGATCGACTCCAAATTTTATGGTTTACGGGGAATTGGGAAGATATCCGATTTCTTTATACGTTAAATTACGGATGATAAAATTTTGGTGCAACCTTCTTAATAACACACTTGATAACAAGATTTCGTCAATGTTATACAAGTTGATATATATTAATTATAATAAGTATGGAATTGAAAACAAATGGTTGTTATTTATCAAAAGTATCTTTGATAATTGTGGTATGTCAAACATTTGGCAAAATCAAGATTGTATCTCAAAAAATTGGATTGTATTAAGTATTGAACAAAAGTTAAAAGATCAATTTAGACAAGAATGGTTTGCAAATGTAAATCAATCATCAAAAGGTTTATGTTATAAATTATTCAAAACAGAACTTAAATTTGAAAATTATATTACAGTTTTATCGTTAAAAAATGCACTGAAACTATGTAAATTTAGATGTGGCAATCACCGTTTGCCAGTGGAGACGGGGAGGTGGCAAAATGTTCAAAGACAAGAGAGGCTATGTCACCTTTGTGAATCTGCTGACATCGGCGATGAATTCCATTATGTAATGTCTTGTCCTTTTTTCAAAAAAGAACGATATAAATATTTACCACACTATTGTTGTACAAATGTTAATATTCTTAAATTTAAAAATGTATTCACTACAGTCAATATTGTCTTGCTAGAAAAATTGTGTAGATTTATTAACTATATATCAGTGGAAGTCTGTCCTCCTGGTTAAACTACATTTATTTATGTATATTTCACACATGCAAAAATATGTTGTATTGTATATATTATCATCTCTGTAACTATGTTATTTAGTTAATGAGAATAAAGATCTATCTATCTATCTACCATTTTGAAATAAATAAAACATTTTTTCTTTGTCTTTGATTTATGTTTTTTTTATAAGTTGTTATTGGCTTGGAATATACTCACAGATCAGTTCTTTCTTTGGTGTTTTTGTTACTTAATTACTTTGCTCTGTATCGATCTGATCAGTCAAATTCTTTTCAACTATTTTTTTTATAGTTTGTTGTGTTGTAAACCTGTATGCCAAGATTGAGACAATGGGCTGGTTGGGAGCCCGAAAACATTTAAACCATAAACCACGTCATATTCTGTAGTCTGTGATACTCTGGCTGTCGTTTTTTTCTGTATATCATATTTGTTTTTGCTTATTGTTTTGAACATAAGTCATGCTGTAAGGTTTCTTATTTGAATTGCTCTATCTTTATATATTTTTTTTCGGAGTCTTTAATTACTTGCTTACAGGTATGAGCTTTTTTAATTGTTGAAGGCTGTACGGTGACCTAACATTTACAAGTCAGGAATATGACAGTTCTTGTCCATTCGTTTTTGATGCGTTTTGTTATTTGATTTTGCCATGTGATTATGGACTTTCCGAATTGATTTTCCTCTGAGTTCAATATTTTTGTGATTTTACTTTTTACGTCATTTGATCTATAAAGGAGGATAGTTGTCTCATTGGAAATCATACTGTATTTACTAATTGTATATTACTTTGTGCTTTCTTTGGTTATATTCGGATTCCGAATACACCAACTTTTAAAAAAAATTGCTGTAGTTGAAATTTAAATTTATTGATATCATTGATTACTCTAGTGATCTCTTTATATACGTGCTTGTTCTGTGATTATGATAATTATAAAGATAATATATTAGCTTTACTGTAGACGACTTATTTTCTCAAACGGTGTAATTTTGCGAGCAAAAGATCATCTTTTATATATATAAAAGTCAGATCTACTCGTCTGGGAACAAAACAACAACATAAGAAAATAGCGACACTATATTGACTCAAAATAGGATAGAATGGGTTTAACAAGAAAAAAATATCAGCGAAAATATCATTTAACCGTATTTTGATAGATGTACATAATGTCTGTTTATTTTGATCGTAACACTTCCATAATTAACGACGGGAATCAAATAAATGAACCATGTCGAACATAAGCTAAACCATGACACTAATGAACCAAACCATGACACCTAATTTTCTGAAATCTTAAATTGTGTGCAAACGTAGGTTTTTTTTTCGGAACAATTGACGGCAGATTTAAACCATAACGAAATATGTGATGTAACAGACTACCCGTGGTCTGTATACTATACCGATGACCACCATGGATCGATTAGTAAACTTAGAATTGAAAGTAAATACACTTTATTTATATAGTAATGAATGTTCATAATATACAGATAAGCGCTAAAATTATTCATGTGAACATTTGATACCTTTTCTGAAATTCTCCAGTCATTAAATCTATTACAAAATTCATTGATTACAAACCAAAAAAAAAGATGTGGTATGATTGACATGTTGAGACAACTCTCCACAAAAGACCAAAATGGCACAGAAATTAACAACTATAGGTCACCGTTTGGCCTTCAACAACGAGCAAAGCCCATACCTCATACTCAGCTTTAAAAGGCCCCGAAATGACAGTGTAAAACAATTCAAACGTGAAAACTAGCGGCCTTATTTATGTACAAAAAATGAATGAAAAACAAATATGTAACACATAAACAAACGACAACCACTGAATTACAGGCTCCTGACTTAAATGTTCATAACACACTAAATGTATGTTCATATTGAAATTGATAGAAAACCAAAAATTGGGAATTTTGGAAATAAAGGAGGAGGGATAAAAAAAACATTTTCCTGTCCCCAATAACCTATGACTTATGATACTTTTGCTGAAATTCTCCAGTCATTCAATATTTTATTATTAATGCAGCAATCGTTGTGATTCCAAATAAACATTACAATTATTTAATTTTAGGAAAATTCTTCGAACAACACTTTACATACTTTAAACTACGCTCTAAATGCCCGCGATTTCGCGGGTGTGTTCTAGCATATATAAAATCTCCCATATTTATGACCCATATTTTTGGCATATTAATAGAAAGTTACAACCCCTCCTTTCGTGGATATTAGTCTACGTGAAAATATACAAGACTTTCGATACATAGATATAGGAAGATGTGGTGTGAGTGCCAATGAGACAACTCTCCATACATGTCTATTTATTTTAACATTTTACAAACACATAATAATATTTATATAAAGTATACGGAGAAACACAATTTACTATGTGCAAGAAGTAAAATATCAGTCATTTCCAAGTTTAAAGTTGAAAATGTCGAGATTTAAGTTGATAATTCCAGGATGAAAGTCGACAATTTGAAGACAAAAATAAGAAAGGATGGCCCTAATACGCTTCCGTACCTTAACCACTGTATAAAAACATAACTCGTTTACCATAACTTTAGTTTGGGTGTTACTTATTTTGTATCCGCAACTTATCACAATATACTGAAATCTTCTTATACATGGAATCTCTTAACCTGATAATTAATGCTGGTGTGCGCATCTAATATTTTTTTTAACAGAATCTCTTTTTGCAATAATGGGTTGTGTCTCTATTTAAGTTGTAGATTTTCATATTGCTACATTTTGCCACATTTTCAATTCATCTTGTTTTTTTCAATATATTTAGATTTTGATTTTTACAGTTTTTTCACAATGAATGTGTTTATTTTGTTGATAGGAAAATCTATAGTACAATTTTTCTATTTAATAATTTGACTTTTTAACTTTTAAGATAAAAACTATATCTTTTTTTTGTAGACGTGGCTGCAACCCTTGGTGGAAATGTCAGGCTTACTTGTAATGTAGGTGGGACTGTATTCACGTGGAGTGGATACTATAACGGACAGTGGATAGCACTTTCCAACGACATTAAATATGAAGGAAGAACAACAGCTTATCTAACCATAACCAAGTTTGAAACGGCTGACGTTGGAGTCTATCAGTGTACAGCATATAGAAATGGTAGATTGCAGGGATATGGTTCCATTATAACAGTGACGTTATCTGCAGGTAAATAACGATTGATTTTAAACAAAATAAACTCGCACCAAACAACATTCAAACACCAAAGAAATCATTATTGTATTGTAATTGTGTGTTGGATTGTGGTCTCATTGAAAGGTATACTTATTTAAGGAATGACTGTAATATTTTTTCTGTCTATGAAGAAATAACATAAAAAATTTGGTGCACACTGAATAACGCGCGTTACAAACGGTAAGTGTGACATTTCAACTTTTTTATAAAGGAGCCATATAGCGGGACATAGTTTAAACAGTATTTGCTAAAGTAAGATATAGATTATATAATTTTGAAGGTCAGAAATTGTGATTTGTGTCTGCAACATTAGTTTGAATTTTGGCGAGAGATTTGTGTTTTGTGACAGAAATAAAAAAAATAATCAAATTTTCGTAAATTCTGGGACGATTTTTTGAAGTATGGTAACATTTTTTTTTCCTTTGTCATGATATATAGAGTAATTCAAATTTTATTTTTCGGAATATTCAAAAAAGTTCTTGTATTCTTACTCAAACATTTTTCCCTATCTATTTTCTTTCGGCTTGTCCACAAAACAAAGTGAACTTTCCGTTCTGGTTTGATGCGTCCAGCTAACGATGACGTCATAAGAAGAACATATATCATTAATACAATAAAACACCAAGGTCTGTTCTATCTAGGAATACCTCTTTTTAAGACAAAAAAGACGTAAACAATATTATAACAATGCTGATCATATGTTGTGGTGTTGCTTGTTCACAAGCGCAAACTCATTGTTATTAGGTCTCTTTCGAGTTACAAAATGAAAAAAAAAATGATTGATTTTGGGGCCTATTCCATTTCTACTCTTACGCACATTTTGATATATACATTTACATAGTTAGGAATTCTGATACTTCGATTTGATACCATACACACACTGACAGACGTACAGTAATTCAAACGTGGAACGTGACGTCATACCGTTTTTCTTGACATCGAATCTCCCAAGAAGGCGTATTCACCAAAAAAGTGGAGTTGATATGCCGTAAATACAACTACTAGTGCACAGACGTTCAAGTTACCATAACTACCATCAGAAAATGTCGTTTCATCTTGGCCTCCAGTAAGTATTCTACAACCAATCGGTCATTGCTTTAAACTGTTTCATTTATTTATTACTAAAAAGAACTTATCATTACATTTTCTAAAATATATAGAAATAGTGGAATTAACTATCTATTGAGTGTAAAAATACTTTAGATGTTTTAGATACATTACGTGCTTTTAATTGTAATTGTAATTCTGTTGAAAGATTTCGCTTTCTAGTCTTTACCCTGACGTCGAGTACGGTGTTGGTGTTAGTTTTGGTAACGTTAATTTGAAGTTTAATATTTGTCATGAAAATGTATAAATATCGTCGCACTATTCATGCCATGCAGCTCAATCATACAGCATAATTTATATGAACGGTCTGCCTGACTTAATTGCAACTTATAAAGCCGAAATGAAAAACAGCGGCACATATATATCTTAAAGTACAATTAAATTAAAACAGAGATAAAATATTTATTATTATCCCCTTATTATACTAAGCCGGGGATAATAATAAATATTTTATCTCTGTTTTAATTTAATTGTACTTTAAGATATATGTGCCGCAATTTTTCATGTAAAGTATTTTTACACTCAATAGATAGTTAATTCCACTATTTCTATATAATAAAAAAAACCTGGGTGTTGCTAACCCATATCCCCGGACGTTGCTTAACCATTATCCCGGGGAACTTCACGCAAGTTTTCCTTAGTTCCATGATTGCTCCTTGTGAAATATTTAATTCTGTAGATTATCCATGATGTTTGTAATTAAATATTTAATTCATTAACGATTTTGTCCTATTATGCCGATCATTTACACTCATTCCATTAAATGCATCACTTGACTGCCACATTTTTAAGGAATGGGACTACTCAGTTGGAAAGCAGGTCACGGTTTGACCCCAAGTTTATCAGCAACAATAGAGTCACGTGACCGTGAAATTCAGTAAAACTACGGATGAGACAAACCTCATTGTAACTCACTAAATACCACTGTCGTAATAAAAAATTATTGATCCAAATAATCTTGAATATTCATAGTTTCAACTCGTCAAAACTTACACATCAAATCAAAGTCCTTCATTCTTTATTTTATCTTCAAACTTGAAGTTTGTTTGAAAATTGTCAAGTCTCCTGATCGAAAAATCTAAATATCTTCGAGGAAACTAAAAATGATGGGCTGAATTTAAATTTAATAAAGCATCTCATTAAGACAAACACTCGATATGAATATCTAGCAAATTGAATTTTGGATACGCAAACGTCAAATTATGTTCGACACGAAGCGGTGGTTTTCTGCCGATTTGTGCAAGAAGTTACCTCCCCTTGATATTACAAGTCAAAAATAAAAACTCAGCAAAATGAATAAAATGGAGTTTACTTTACCAAAAATACTTGGGAAAATAATGAAATTCGATTTCTCTAATTTTTGTGCTATTTTCACATTTCCTGACCGGTGTGAGAAAAATATTTCTCCTCACTAGTGAAAAATCTGTTCTCGGCAAATGATTAGTCAAAATTTGATTATGACGTCAAAATGTTTTGTTTTCTTCTCAATTTTCCTATTGTGACGTCATGAAAAAAGGCGACCTTGCCTGATGACGTCGCATATAAAGAGCACAATTTTCTGAAAATCTTTGAAAAAGAACGATAAAAAGCATTAGAGAAACAGATTCCGACACTATAACTCGTGTATTACGATATTTCTCCACTCTCGACAGTTAAATTTTATTATTTAAAGGGCTCGGAAAGCCTCGCGCTTTAAATAATAAAATTTAACTGTCTCGAGTGGAGAAATATCGTAATACACTTGTTGCAGTGTAAGAATCTATATTTACAACATTGTTATTATAATATTAAGAAAAGTACTTTCCTGCTTTTCAGAAAAGAATTTAATGTAAAAATTAAAAGACAAAATATGAGTAAAAATTAAGAAATTTAAACATATTCATAATTTTTGCAATTTTTATTAAGGTTTATAGAGTGGGGTGCTCATTTTCGCCATATCTTTCCATGTTTTCTTCAGTTTATGTTCAGGTCTTTATGTTTTTGAAGTGAACTGATATTTCTATATGAAGATAACTTCAAATGCAAATTATTCTAAGCTTGAAAACGTGTTTGTTTTGAGAAAAATCATCTGAAAAGTGTGATTAAAGGGTGTTTGAAATTTCCTGATTTTTTGTCAACGGGGGACACATATTCGCCGTTTTTCCACATCTATTTAAAACCAAATAACTGCAGTTTTAAACAATATTTATCAAATAAATATCATTAAAGATGAATAGCAGACATTTGAAAGGTGTAAAAAACTGAAATGTAGGGCACTCAGTCAAATAATTACTAAGAAATACTTCTTTGATTTTTTTTTGATTTTTTTTCAGAAAATTGGCTGAAAATCGTTGTCCGTTTTTCGGTCCTTTGCGGCTAGTGCCAAAATTTTGTCTCATTTTTAAAAATAACCATATTTGTTTTAAAAATATAATTTACCGGCATATTTCTTCCATTTCAACCATCCTTTGAAGTTTTTACGCCTCAAAATCATAAAACGGCGAAATTGTGTCCACGGCGAATATGAGCGCCCAACTCTATATGGGACCACTTCTTGTAGAATTTATTTTAAACCACTTCTAATAATGTTTAATGCAATAAACCATCTTTTATACAATTTAAATAATCTTTCTGAAAATGAAAATAATAAATAATACTGATCATTAATATTTTATATTCTTAAGTGGGACCAAGAGTCAGACAATAAGTTTCTTCAAAGTTAAAAAGCATTTAACTCAATCCTTTGTTTCTTAGTTACAGTACTGTCTAGAAAATATCCTAATATTACAGAAAAGGGATAAGTTTACCAAAGATTTTGACAGAAATTTCTATCAGAAATAATACTTTAATTGAAAGTGACATAATTTTGAATTTTAAAATCATAATTATTATAATAAAATTCAATTATTAGGAAAGCTAGCACAGCTAGTAGCACTTGCCTAATTTCTCAAGTGTATTTTATTTATGTTGAAAGTAAACTTTTTGAGAGAAAAATGGGGCTTTGAGTAGCTGCTTAACATATTTATAAACAAAGTATTGTATATTTTACCTATTGTTGAATAATTGGATATCAATCTCAGAATTGAAATGACATTGGTGGGACAAATCTTGTGCATTTTACTATTCTTTAATAGTGATAAATGATGATTAAATTTGACAAGAGTTTGTATTGGAATAAATTCAATTTTGTAAGAACACATCTCTATGAATTAACTTCTTGTTTGGCTTGATAAGCTATTTTTTGCTCTTATTACTGGCTTAGTAAAGAGATAATAATATAAGCAAGATTTTATTTTATAAAAGATAAATATAATTAACTGACCTTCATTTCCTTTTTTCATATGTTTTTTCCTACAGAATTTTTTTTGCAATGCATTTTCTATTGCTATTTTTTTATGCTTTTAATGTCCATCCATACAGTAGGCTATCAATAATTTGTCAGATCTGTCAGAATTTTCCAAGACGTTTAGTTTCAAACGCAATAAAGAAGATCTTCGTTTGTTGATGTGTAAATTTTTACTATGTACATGACCCTGACACATATTTTGTTATAAACGTTACATGACGTATGTTGAAAAAAGAAAACAATGTCACCGTCAATTTGTGTAGGGGATCAAAAGGGGTTTTAGTTACTTTAAAATACAGGTATCGTATGGAATTGTGAAAATCCACAACTTTTAATCAAAATTTCATTCATGTATTTCATAAAATCAGTAATTTTAGAGCACTTTAAAACAGATATAATTAAAAGAAGATAAATTTCACTGTTTTGAAGTAGAAACGCAGCTAAAACCAGATACAAATTGACATGGCTGGTGGTCACTAAAGTTGATGTTTATACTGCAATCAGCTATTTTACTATACAGATAAAGCTATACGTATAAACGTTAGCTTTATACGTCAATGACCTCAACTCACCTATAAGCCCCGCCTACTTACAACGTCACGTCACAACCATGACAACGTACGTGTAGTAACAATGGTCAAACTTTTATGAATTTAAACCTGTTATGTCTTCAAATTGGTAATTTATATACCATGTTTATCAAATGTTATTAATTAAATTCATTTTCCCTTTCTAATTCCTTAAATTGTCAATGCTTACCGCCTAGACTACGCTCATAGGGAAATCATACCCCAAAATGGTACCCCAAGGGGGAAATTTCAAACACTTTTTTTTAATAATATTTGTTTCATATTTTTATTATTTTTTTTTATCGATTTCAGTATAAAAACAATATACGTATAGTGTCTTGAAATATGAAATTTATTTGTATTCGGCACGAAACGGGAAAATGCTCGGTAGAACCTCGCATTTTCCCGTTTCTAAGCCTCAAAAAATAAATTTCATATTTCAAGACACTATACGTATATTGTCTAAATAAAAGTAAAAAATGATGGCTTCAAAAAAGTGTAGAAATTTGAAATAGGTTTCCCGGTTTCATTTAAGATTATAACCGCTCTTTTCTGTATTTGGATACGCAAACGTCAAATTAGGAAAAATCGATTGTTTTTGGCGAACAAAAAAGATGGCTAATTTTTCTAGAACGGACAGGATAAAGGAATAGGAATAACAAGCTATTTTTTGTAATGTATGTATGTCGTAAAGAAATTATATTGGTCACAAAACCTACAAATTTTGAAATTTAATTATAATAAAAGCATGACAAGTTGCAAAAAATAATTTAAACGTCAATCTTTTAGCCGATTGATTTGGCGGACTTTTTGACGCTACGGACGACTGTAGCGCCACCTAATTAATTCCGACTGCTATTGTTGCTGATAAAGCTTGACGACAACGGACGTTTCCAAGGACTTGCTTTCCAACTGTACTGACCTTGCTATCGAATGACCCAAGTTGACGTCACACCATCTATGACGTAACTCTCACAACATTGAGCGCCAAATTCGACTTATTAAAAACGTCTTATATTTGACTACCTGTAGGGTTCTTCTACCATAGGTAGTACCCTACACCCCGTAAAAATATGTAAAATTTCCGAATTTCAATAAAAAAAAATTAGATAATAAAAAAAAAACGTTGTTCTCACGTTACACTTTGTACCCGAATTTCCATAAAACTCGACCGATTCGGACTAAGACCGGGGATAAATTCGTTATCTACGTTCATATCCGTAGATATGGATATTTTAACACCCTTCAGTACCCTATACACCCTTCGGCTACGACTCATGGTGTACTGGGGTACTTCAGGGTGTTAAAATATCCATATAGATTTACGGATATGAACGTAGATAACTTATAATATCAGTCGGAAAGAAAGCCCTTAGAAACGACCGTTGTTGCTACTTTCTTAAGACAACAATGGGACTGATATTAAAACCCGCCATTCTGAAATTGCGTTAATTTCGCGGATTATTTTTTTGGCGCCAATTTGGAAGTTTATCTTTTTTCAGTTTCCTACTTGCCATTGGGGTCTGAAATAGATTTATTTCGATTTGTTGAGCATGGAGTTTATTATCAAAAGGAAAAAAAAATCTCAAACATGTCAAATTGGCCGTGTTTTAACGATCCCGTAATGCCGTTGATCGTCGTTTAAAATTATTTTCTTCTATTTTTCACAGATTAACAAAGACTATATGTACTATAGTACACACAATTAATAATACGTATCTCAAAATTTTAAAAAAATCATAAAGTATAACGTTCTATTACCCCTTGGGAAACCCCGTTTGAACTAAATTCCAAAAGAAAGACATTTTTTGACATTGTAGTTTTTCGGTCTTACACATCGATGTCACCTGGCATCTGAACACAGTCAATGTACACACATTTAGTATGTTTGTTTGAAAAAGTAATGGCGAGATCAGCTGTGAATATGTGACTGGATTAATTATTCTCTTTAAGTCAGTGATATGTATGACTTAACTAAACCAAGGTAAGGAAATCTTATACTGTCTTTGCACAACCTTAGATGCACTGACATAAAACACATTCGTTGTTTAAAATAATACTTTTTTTTTGTGATAAAGGAATCCTGCAAAAGTAAATGAGAAAGTATTGTCCTAAATTTCAACTTAGGCAGCCAACAACCATTTGATTTTCTGTAGGGGGTAGGGGGTGGTGGCTTTTGATTGTTTTGAAGAAAAGAAGTTTGTTTCCAATTTTTGGATAAAAAATAATTTGTTTTTGACCCTGAGAAAAAAAAAACGTTTGTTTTACCCTCAGCTGCCATTAAATGAAATGCTAAAATTGAAAGAAAATTAGAATTGTTTTCAACTTGTCTGGAAAAAAATCCATAGTCCCCCCCTCCCTGAAAACAAATGGTTGCTGCCTTCAAACAATCTCTTTCAGAGTATCATTTTATAAATCAATCTTATTCAAAGCATTATCATACTGACATGAAGTGTGACTTAATTTTGACTTGTGATCTAAAACATAATTGTTGACTTAGCCCCAAGAAACTGCTCTGAAATACTTTTATATAAATGTAAAAATGTATAGTTTTTTTAATGTTATTATTATTTTTTTCAAATAGAAAAAGACAAATATTACTAAGTCTATTTTGATCTTATTTATTTTCAAGTTCATGACCAGCACCATTTATTTATTGGTTTAGTGTGTTATTTTTATAATTTGAGTCCATTCATTAGAACTATAACTTGCATGAAATCAATGAGACAACATGGTTATATTTAGTTTGTTCATACAAGGATTGCAAACTAATTTTCCTTTTATAAATTTAAAATAATGAAGATTTTACATTCAGAATACTTTCATTATGATCTCTTTTATGTTTAAATGAAAAAGGTAGGACCAACTTGCAAGTGTCAGTAATGAAAAGGAATTCCTGTTTTTTTATCATTTTAATACTGTCTTGATCCATTATTCATGAATATTTAGACTACCCCTTGTATAAATTGAGTAGACATTTATTTCTGTGTTAAAATAATTTGGTTGCAGCAGTAAAAATACTTACCAAAACATGAATATTAAATTAACTCTTGGAATATTAAATTAATATTAAATTATTAACCCTATTATGGCACATAGGGACACAGGGCCTATTTCACAGGGACTGAGTTCTGAAAAGTGATAAAATGTGTTTCTCTATTTTTATAAGTTTGCTTTTACTTTAAAAAAAACAAAAAGCTATGATTTTTGGCACATGTTTACAGTATCAAAATATATTTAATAAGATCATTTTTAATAATATCCACATGTAAATAACAGCATATTGCTTGATATAACAATAGTTTGTTCATGATAGTGTCAAACAAAGGGACGTAACTCGTGAATTACCGTCGGCCCCGCTTCGTCAGAAATATCGACACATCTAACTGGCACATTTGCGTATCTTAGCATATCAACTGGCACAAATTTGACACATCATAGTCCAAGTTATGTTACATCACATAATTTAAATTCAGCATAGCTTCCCGAGAAGTTAAGAAAGAAAATTACGATTTTAATTTTCTGTGACCAATTTTTTTCGTCAACACCTTGACTTTGAAGACACATTTGATGAGTTTAATCCATAATTGAGTTGAGTAATATATTTCTTATATACTAAAGAATGTTCACTTAAAAGGAAATTAGTTTACTTTCATGCAAAAAACTACAAATTCCAAAAAACGAGCTTCACTTTTTTTGGTAAAAAAATGCCCATATATGGTAATCACATGACGTCCATTGTTGCTTTAAGAAATGGGGTCAAACCGGGGTCAGCTTTCCGACTGATGGTATCACATTTGAACAAAGATAATTTCTCTTTCTTTTGATTGAAAAATGATATTTTTTTTAAACCAAGGTCTTTCTCCTGCTTTCTTTTATATACTTTTGTTAGTTTCTGCATATTTTTTTACGAGTTAAAACATTTAAAAAAGTAATGGTTATTCATGAGATAATTGCGGCGTTAGGCACTACATGTCAAGTTATACAGAACGTAACGTCAAAACGAGTAAAAAAGCATTATGCGACATTATATATTTATTTCCTGTTCCTGAGGGAGATGTGAAGATTTGTTCACCCAAGAATATTCATATTTCACGAGGGCTGTGCCCGAGGGAAATGTGATTTTTCGAGGGTGAACAAATCTTTATATCTCTCGAAACTAAGGGAAATGAATGTTTTCCTCCACTGCCTATGCTTCGTTTACTTACTGAATATACTATAATATTGTGTATACATTTGTTTTCTTGTCTGCTCGTTTAAATAGCTAAACACGGCATAAACAGTACGGATCAAAAGTAAATTTATAGTCTTTTAATTTCAACGCTTAAATAAATTTAAACACGGTAATCATGACTTATCTAACCGGCTTTTTTAATTAAACGACTTCCAAAACGATCTGCACATTAACCGCGCGTAACGTCATACTACGAGGTCCCGATCTAGAGAGTGGAATATGATGTTCAGAGGTGAATATGATACTCGGAGGGGAATATGATGTTTTGTTCAACGTCACGTGTGATAGTTTTAACCAATCATATGTTGATTTCACCATCAAAATCAACATGCAGTGGAAGAATATGACTTGATAAAAGCAGCTGCCGTTAATACTTTCGACATGCAGTCGAAAATGGGTTCAAATAAATTGCTGAAATGTAAAATTTTATGTTATTAAGTATTTTCATGTCCTTTTACAAAATCAAATTGTTCCCCCTCCAAAACTTTATTTATGACTTTTCATACTTGTAACAAAAACTAAAAAAAAAACGGCGTTTTGTGGCATTTTGACTATACAAAAACAAAAAGATCGCGTTTAATTTTTTTTATTACATTAGTTGCATTGAATTGATTTCCCAGTTAAATAAAAACCGATCATTTCACATGTGAACTAAACGTGGTTATTTCACTGTCTGATGTCATACAACAATATACATTTATTTCCCATGCATTAGGTAGATATGAAGATTTGTTCACCCAAGAATATTTTCGAGGGTGAGACAATCTTCATATCTCTCGAAGCCAAGGGGAACGAATGTTTTATTCCACTGCCCAAATGCTGAACACAAAATGTTAGTATGCATACATTTTTTTCTTCATTCGCCTGTTTTTGTAACTAAATACGACTAACACATTAATAAACAGTACGGATCAAAAATTAATTATGTCTTTTTGTTTTAACGTCTAAATTTTAACATGATAATTTATGTTTTTGAAAAATTAGAATTTTAAATCGTTATATACATTACGAGGTAGTCCCAACATTTCAGAGGGGAATATGAAGATTTGTTCAATGACACGTGGTATAGTGTCGACCAATTCAATATTGATTAAACTATCAATATGTATAAACAGTGGAATAGTAGGCGTTGTCAAGACGTCGATAACGGCGAACAAAACAAATTGTGAATGCGTAGAAAAAATATATAGTTCTTTACATGATTTACTTGAATTTCTTTTTAAAAATGCCATTTGCCAATGTTATAAAAAGAATAACTTTTTAGAAATTAAAGATTTCAATTTTTTAAAGTTATATGGATTCATAGAGAGTTAGTAAAATCCATAGGGGTGAGGCCGGTGTGACATTTCAATAGATTTATTAAAATGAACTATTAGGGACATAATTTTAACAATATTTAATAATGGAAGACATAGAAAGTTTTACATTCATTGTATTATTTCAAATATTCAATAATCATAAATTCTGCCACGATCTTTTTGAATGTGGTAACACAGCCTTTTGTTGTTGTCATATACGAAATAAAATGATTTATTCCACTGCATGTTGATTTTGACTGCAAAATCAACATTTGATTGGTTAAAACTTTCACACGCGACGTTGAACAAAAATTCATATTCACCTCTGAGAATCATATTCCCCTCTGAAATTTCGGGACTAAATCGTGCAACGTTTCGCGTGGTGTATGTACATAACGTCTTGGGCTTCTTATTTTCTAAATAGCTTTAGCAAATATCATGTTCGTGTTCAATTTAGCTCAGATGTTAAAACAAAAAGACTAATTGAATTATTAATGGTAATCCGTACTGTTTATCAATATGTATATGTCGTATTTAGAAATGAAAACAAACGAATAAGAAAAAATGCCGGTATGCAAACTAATATTTGAGGTTTAGATAGTATACAATGCTTAGGCAGTGGAATAAAACATTCATTTCCCTTGGCCTCAGGAGATATGAAGATTTGATCACCCACGAAAGATCATATTTCCCTCGTGCAGAGCCCTCGTGAAATATGAATATTCTTGGGTGAACAAATCTTCTTATCCCCGGCTTAGTATATATCTATGATTTTGATTGGTTAACGCACGTCGTTACAAAACCCATAGCCCCTGGGTGTTGCTAACCCATATCCCCGGACGTTGCTAACCATTATCCCGGGGAACTTCACGCAAGTTTTCCTTAGTTCCATGATTGCTCCTTGTGAAATATTGAAATTTGTAGATTATCCATGATGTTTGTAATTAAATATCTAATTCATTAACGATTTTGTCCTATTATGCCGATCATTTACACCCATTTCATTAAATGCATCACTTGACTGACACATTTTCAAGGAATGGGACTACTGACCTAGCTATGCAAATGACCCACGTTGACGTCCAACCATCTATGACGTAACTCTCACAACATTGAGCGCCAAATTTGACACATTCCAGTTTCTCTATCACCGTATTAAAAACGTCTTATATTTGATTACCTGTAGGGTTCTACCAAAGGTAGTACCCTGCACCCCGTAAAAAATATGTAAAATTTCCAAATTTCAATAAAACTTTTTTAGATAATGAAAAAAACGTTGTTTTCACGTTACACTTTGTACCCGAATTTCCATAAAACTCGTCCAATTTGGACTAAGACCGGGGATAAATTCGTTATCTACGTTCATATCCGTAGATATGGATATTTTAACACCCTTCAGTACCCTGTACACCCTTCGGCTACGCCTCATGGTGTACTGGGGTACTTCAGGGTGTTAAAATATCCATATCTACGGATATGAACGTAGATAACTTATAATATCTCCCTCAGGCACGGGAAATAAATGTATAATATTTACCTGAATATTATGTTTGAATAATATTTAAATATTACTCTGAACTTTTATTTGTTCGGCATGGCCACAAACAAAGTGAACTTTTCGTACTGGTCAGACGCGTCCAGTTAACGATGACGTCATAATAAAACATACACCATTTACACCAAAGACTGCTCTTTCGAGGAATAAAACTTTTTTAATAAGCTTTAAACAATGACAAAAATAGCTTCAAAGCAACGATGGTAATATGCTGCTTTGTTTCTTGTCCATATACAAGCACATCAGTGTTAAAAGTGTCATTCGCGTTACAAAATGAAAAAAAATGTATTGATTTGAATGCATACTCCATTTCTTCTTTTAATTAGGCACTTTTTAATATACATTTATTTAGTTTTCCAAAACTTCTAACAAATACAATTAAGGCGAACTTGAAAGCAAAACGTCTTATTATCACCAACAACGTTCGCGACGGCATTATACTTCCAAACAAACTTATCACAGAAAAGTTTTCGTTTGTTAAATCTAAATGCAAATATATTTGCTGCAACTTATTTAAAGCCTTCTTCTCTAATGAGAAAGGTAAATATGCTAGATATGCCTACTTGAGGCGATATGAAATGATTGACGCTGTTAACTTTCTCCTTGATAATATTTTTGTACGTTTCGGCAACACATATCATTGACCGGTTTAAGGTATTTCTGTTGAAATCAGTTGTTCTTGTACTGCATTGCAGTTCATGACAAAAATCATTCAAGACCCATTTAAATTGCATTTAATAGATAATTTCCACAACGCTTATCGTTATATTGATGACATTTTTTCGTCAAATAATCAAGAAATTGTTCCCAAAGGAATTTACCTAAATAAATCAGATACAGACGATAAAAACTGTTCTTCCCTAGATTTAGATATTTCAATTTAACACAGGAATTTCTACATTTACGACAAAAGGGACGAATTTTTGTTCGCTATTGTTAATTTTTTGGATGGTGGTGTTCCTTTGGCACCAACCTACGATGTTTATAAATCACAACTCGAATTATTAAGTCAGGGATTTCGTTACCTAAATTACTTAAAACCTTTAATAGTTTTTCAACAGATATCAAGATTTTGTTTGGAAGTTTTGTTGTACTTATTTCAATCTGGATATAACATTCTCATTTTTACGTACATATGGTTTGCCAATCCCCGAAACGATCCAAGTAAACATATTGATCCTCTAAATAAACTTATTCTAAAAGGTTACCAATTCAACACTGTAATTGAATCTTTGAATACTATTTGTATATGCATAAAGAATTATGCACATTTATGGCTCTGTGAATACCTGTATCTTTACATTGTACAAGGTCATGTTTTTCTCTGACTTTTTATGACGTCTTTTACTAAATCAATTAGATGTTGGATGTGTACTGATTGATAATTCTGCTTAGAAGCATGATTTTTTTTATTATTGTTATCAGCTTTGAACTAGCTGTCAGTAACTGTGAGTACTCTCAGATCTGTACTCTGAGTTTTGTGTTGTGGGGGTGTACAAGTGAAGTTCCATCCACGTCAACCCTGTGTTTTTTGCTTGATGTATTTCTATTTGTATCCATCTGATGAGTTAAGCCTTTTTCAACTGATATTTATAGTTTACTCTTATGGTGTTATGCTACACAAGGTTGTGGTAGTGTCAGTCGTCCGCTAACATGGTATACCCCGCCACATTATGAATGTGCCTTTCCGAAATCGGGGGCCTGTCATGCAATGGTTGTCGTTTATCGCTGTGTTACATAGTTGATTTTCGTTTATTGTTTTATAGTTACATTAGATGTATATGTTTCATTATAGTACGTTATTCTGATTGGCTAACTGTAATTTCGCGTTATTCCCTAATCAACTGCATTACTCAATACAACTTGGCCTTAATGATGACGCCAGGTCCCACAATAAAGTGCATAAGTAAATTAAATAAAAATCGTGTTTTCATGATCCTAGCTAACAAATGTAATTATAAGTATTGAATGCTTCTTTTTGTAACTTCATAGGGTTGTAAAAGCGTTGACCGTGCGCACATTTTTAGAATGAAGCGCTTCTGCGCTTCATTCAAAATTTACTACGTTCAACGCCTTTAGACCCCAATGAATTTACAAAAAGAAGCATTCAGTGCTCCAGTACATAAAATAGGCTGTAGTTTCTTGTTTGGATTGTTTTACATAGTCATTTCTGGACCTTTTGCAGCTGACTTTGAGTTAGGGTATGGGCTTTGCTCATTGTTAAGGGCCGTACGGTGACCTATAGTTAACGTTGTTAATTTCTGTGTCATGTTTGGTCTCTTATGAAGAGTTGTCTCATTGTAATCATACCACGTCTTCCTTTTTGTATAAGTCATCTTGTCAACTTCCTCAAGATGATCTGTTCAGTACGGACCGAGACAGTTGGGTTTTCTTTTACATATTTAGAGTTATATCACTTTTGGCGTTTGATATGAGTGGTATTTTTGAGTGTCATAAACCGTAAGTCATGGAGACCTGAATGATTCTGATTTGAGTGCCTTGATCAACAAGCAATAGATGCCTGGGCTTAATGTAAATGTTATTTTCTTAATTTTTAACCTTATTTGTCATCGCAACTAATCGGGAACTGTCAAACATAATTAATGCCATTGTATGTTATTCAGGTCTTAGACAGGGTATATACTGTGACATTCCCGGCTTAGAATATATTTTCCCTGGGCCGAATTCAGGTCTCAGACAGGGTATGTACTGTGACATTCCCGGCTTACAGTTTATATCCCCTGAGATGTAGCCCTAAGCCGGGAATGTCACAGTATATACTATGTCTGAGACCTGAATCACACATACATTACGGATAAGCTCTGTCTCAATGTTTTTCCGGTGCATGTATTTGTTAAACATTCATGATGCAGCATGTATATTTCCACATTTCCATTCTCAATTTTATTACATCATGTTTATTGTTACCTTATATTTTGAGAAATCCATTTAAATGCATCTTTTTTATCTTAACAATTTGTTTCCCCCTTTAGGAAAATGTTTTCAGTAAAGTTTTTAGATTTCATATTTTGTGTTTGTATATGTGTGTGGCTTTGTTTTTTACACACGTTGAAAAACTCAACCTGATATGTTCGGCATACGTGAAGGATTTTTTTTTTAGTTTGCTGTGAAAATAATTTTATCGTGTATGTAATAATTTATTATAACACTTTTAACATTAAATTTAAGTATTTAAAGTGTAAATTGCGTGATTTTGTATTAAAAATATATTATTGACTGATGTACGTCATTATATTCCCTCTGTGAGCCTCTGAAATCCCTTAGTGTTCTGTATAGCTTTTGAGTACGTCACATAGTAACCGGTTTTATGATGACGTTTTTGAGGTTCCATTTTGGGATAAAATCTTCGTATATACCCCGGCATATATCTTTGTGTTGTTATCCAATCACAAACCTCGACACATTGGTAATCCGTAATATTTGTTTATGTCAATTGTTTTAGTTGCAACATGACGCTACAATATATTTCAGTCGAGTTAACTTTTTTAAGAATGGTTACCCTTTAAAGATTCAAATTAAGCTGTTTGGGTAAATAACTTCTTAACATGTCCATTACTAAATATGGACCATTTATATTTTGATAAAAGATCCATTAAGTTTAACCTTGAAATGAATGAGCCAATGTAAATGTTAAATTTGATCTTTTAGGTTTTGATCTTTGCTTTAAACTAATTTTTAAACATACAAAAAACACATGACACTGAAAAAGCCAACCGAAAATGACCTTGCATCAATCGAAGAAATATTTTAGCACAATATTAT